>NW_017728935.1:2491608-2495568 GCF_001723895.1 Crocodylus porosus | reverse complement strand
CGCCCCCCCGCGACTTTCCCGTCTCCGCGTCACTCCTTCCACCCGGCTGAAGTCACGCCAAATTAGCATACCCGGCAGGCTCCGCCAATGGGCGCGCTCCGCGGTGGTGACGTCACCCGGGGCGCGTATTAAAGGCCGGCGGCGCGGCTGCCCGGCTAGAGAAGCGGCAGCGGCTGGAGCAGTCCCGTGCGCGGCCTCCCCCTCCCCCTCCGAGACTTAAAGGGACCGCGCACCGCCGGAGCCAGATGCAGCGCTGGAGCGGGAGCGGCAGCAGCCCCCGGGCGGAGATGGTGCCCGAGATCGCCGCCGCCGTGGGCTTCGTGTCCAGCTTGCTCCGCACTCGCGGCTGCGTCAGCGAGCAGCAGCTGCAGGTTTTCAGTGGGGCCTTGCAGGAGGCGCTCGCAGGTGAGCGGGGGCTGGGGAGCAGGTGCAAGGCGTGTAAACGTGGCCTCGCGCACTGGAAGCCGGGGGGAGAATGGTTCTTTGCAAGCTGTCGGGCACCACCCCACTTCTCCCCTGTGCCTGCTTGTGCCCGAAAGCTTGCGAAGAACTACTTTCCCAACTGTTGAGTTGCTCTAATAAAAGAGATTGCAGCCCCTGAGGGGTGCTCATCCCTGTGCCATGTATGTGGGGGGGCTGTGGCACCTCTGCCCTGCCAAGGGGCAGGGGGTTCACCAAGCCCCCCCCCCTCCCCCCATCGTCTTCACCCCTTTTGGGCAAAAGCAGCCTTGGAAGTAGCAATCTGAGCACAGGCTGCATGGGGCAAGTGGGGTGCATGTTTCTGGGTGGGACGACTCCCATGGGTGCTAGCTGCCTCTTTGTTTCGGTGGCTGGTGCCGCAACTGCTGCTTTGTTAGACTCCGCCTGATCCAAAGTCTTTGGATGCCGAATGCTTCCGTTGGTTTTGCGTCCGCCCCTCCCTGAATCGGGGATGGAGGACTGTAGAAAATGAGGGTGGAAGGGACCTCAGGAGGTCGCACCTACTCCAGCCCCTGCCCCAAGCAGGACGGGCCCCAGCTACATCATTCCAGCCAGGGCTTTGTCTAAAAAGAGGATGGAGAGTCCACCGCCCCTCTGGGTAGCTTGTTTCGGGGCTTTACTAGGAAGCTAACTACTGCACCACCTTGGGGGCGAGTTGCTTTATTTCCGATCAAAGACGGTGGCCACTTGTTGCCAAACCACTTCTCTAGAAGTCGTGCTGTGTGAAACGGTGCCTGGTTCCCCTTTGTAGTAAGGAACCTGCTGTTGTCCCCGGGCCGGACAGCTGCTGGCTCTGCAGTTTGTCAGGGCTAAACTGGTGACGTTGCCTTAATAGGAGCTGGATCTCTCTTGCGCTGTGGCGTGACGGTGCCGTTGTGTTTCCGCAGCTGTGCCGTGGGCGTGCGGTACCGAACTTCCCCAAGCGGGCTGTGATGCAAGCTGGCCAGCTGCCTCATCCTAGGAGAGAAACCATCATTTAGGAAGATCACGTAGACCTTTGCATCCCAGCCCTAAGACGTTTCTTAGCGCTGGGAAAGTCCTCCCTCAACATAGATTTCATAGACATTAGGGCTGGATGGGACCTCGGGAGACCATCGAGTCCAGATGAAAAAATTTAAAGGGCTTTGTATGTTGAGATGGGTCTCGCAGTTGCTGGCTTCCTCCAGCAAGGTGTGAGGCTCCCTGGGGGACTGTGTTGTGATAGCCCCTTTCTTTTAAAACCATGGCACGTCTGCTTACAGCCTACTTCTGCTTCCCTCTTACAGAGCACTACAAACATCACTGGTTTCCAGAAAAGCCTTTCAAAGGCTCTGGGTATCGCTGCATTCGGATCAACCACAAAATGGACCCCATTATCAGCAAGGCAGCTAACCAGATCGGACTCAACCTTCAGCAGCTCTATCAGCTCCTGCCCAGCGAGCTCACGCTCTGGGTAGACCCGTACGAGGTGTCGTACCGGATCGGTGAGGACGGCTCCATCTGCGTTTTGTACGAAGCAACGGCAACAAAACCCGTGAGCTCCTATGGGATGCTCACCTGCAAAAACCAAATGATGCTGGGTCGCACCAGCCCTTCCAAAAACTACATGATGACTGTCTCCAGCTAAATGCTCCACTTGTCCTTACACTGCCAAGATATGGGCTACTGTAATACCTCACCTGAGGATCTATTTTTAAATGAAGAGCTATTTATATTTTTTAAGAAAAACCAAGAAAATCCAAAATTTAAATATCAGACACTGCTCTGTGGGGAAGCAGTATTAGGTGCCTTTTTTTTCCCAGAAGCTGTTGCAAGCTTTGAATTGATATTATGAAGCTGGTATCTACCTAATTAGTGTTGGATGACAATTTTGATGGGCTGGCTGTCAGGGAAGCACAAGTGGGTGGAGGGCAGGAAGTAGCACAGCACTTCTAAAGAAGTATTTCTTAACTATGGAGTAAGCGCTGAGCAACTGTGAATTAAAAGGCTAGTATGCCCTGTGGGGTTTAAAGATGATCTCCAACAGTGAGCCCACTGAGTTGAATGGGATGTCATGACCCCCAAGGGTTCATTCTAGCCTTGATTTGAGAGTTGCCTACTCTGTTGATAAAGGAGGCTAATCATTTTCCCCCATACACACCTTGGATTTTCCCCCCCAAAATAAGCCTGAGCATTTCTTTTGTGGCATAGTTTCTGACTTCTAAATCAGGTTTTGCCCCACCCCTAGCATCTAACATATTGAGCTACTATCTCTTTCCAGCCACAGGCCCATTACTAGTTTTTGGTCTCTTTGCACACTTAATGCCTGATCCTGAACTAGTCGATTCATGCAAAATTCCAGATGAAGTCAAAGGATACTTGAAATTGAGGGGATTTTTGCCTGAATACCATGTTCAGGGGTTTGGCCCTTATTTTGTAATCAGCTGAACTGTGAGTTGAGGAACTAAAAGTGCCGGGTCATTGTGATCTTACCTACCTGATGGGGAATACACTTCTACCAAGACTGCCCAATTCACTGCCTTTCTCTTGACCAACTGACACTCCTGACAATGCTGCCCGTGGCTCTTTTGCGAAGCAATTGAAAAAGGCAAGGCACTCTTTAATGAAATGCGTTTCAGAAGAAATTTTTTTTTTTTTTGCCTTCTTGCTGTGTTAAACTGGCAGCTGACTTGCATAATCAGAGCTGTTCCTTCCCAGCCTTTTATGAATCAAGTTCTCAGACCTTGTGCAATATGTATTTCCAAATCTTGGGCACTCTGGGAGAGGAAGGAAGGTTCTTTGCAACAGTTTCCCCCCACCCCTCCTTTCTTTCTCTCTTCTTAACCTTTTAAAAAGGAAATCACTTTCCATGTGGAAATCTGGATTCAGATTTCTGTAGGGATTGAATTCCTCAACTGGAAAACTGAGCATCCTAATGGCACGTCATTGGAAGGTGCCTAATGGCCTTTGTTTATCCCGAAGCAGCATAATAATAATAATACACTTTAATAACCAACTGTAAATTTGAAGTTGCAACACCCCTAGTTCTGCATCATGTAGTCAACAAATGCAGCAAAGCAGAAGTTAGAATAAAGAACTGGGGCCTTCTACAAGCTAAAAGGTGTTGCTTTTCCGTTAGCATAATTGTGCAATATTTGGCATCACACCGAGGGGGGGAATATTTGGAAACCTCTGCACTGTAAATTCCCCTTTCGAGGAAAGTCGCAGTTCAAAGTGCTCTCTGGGAGCTTTGTGTCTCATCTGGCATCTCAAAAATTAATGATATGAGTGAGAACCGTCAACAGCCCAAGACAAACGCAGGTTTGCTATGCTACACTCCCTGCTTGCACTCAGACTTTCCCAAATGCTGGTACTTGCTTGGTTTGTCAGTTCGGCATGATCCAATGCATGTATGTTGTTTTCTTTCTTTTTTTTTTTTTTTTTTTTTTTTTTTTTTTTTTTTTTCTACACTCTTTCCCTACACGACGTTCTTTGGAAGTGTTTCTTTCAAAGGAACTCCCA
>NW_017728935.1:2324607-2491508 GCF_001723895.1 Crocodylus porosus | reverse complement strand
TTTTTTTTTTTTTTAAGACCTCTTTATACTCTATCCCCTCCCTCCTACCAAAAAGGTGCTTCTGGGGGGAAATATTGGAATTCCCACCCAATCATGACCCCTGTTTAAAAATAAAAAGAAAAGGGGAAAAAAAAAAACCTACACACACACGCGCACACTCATCAAATCTCATGCTGTTGTCCCTGGCAGGGTGTTTAGTATCGAAGTTTTGTTTGCTTTAAAACCAGGCGTATTTGGAGGGCATGAATTCGTTATTGTATTTTGTTACATGTAAAAGCTGTGAATTAATGTGTTCTCTCTTGCCTTTTGACTACAATCCTGACCGAACCAGTCACAGACATGAAAAACTGTTTATCAAAGAATGTGTGTTGGGTTTTTGGGGTTTTTTTTTTTTTTTTTTAAACTGAGCTGGACTGTTGAGCGGGACCTGCTTTTGTATTCGGTGAAAAATGGTAGAAAGTTTGTAAGCTATTTTTTGGAAGGGGGAGGGGAGACATTGTACAGTAGTGTTTTTATATAAAAATGTACAGATACTTTGACAAATGTACACTTTTGTTACTTTAATAAAAATGTAGCAGCTTAAAGAAAACCATGCTTCTCCAGGGAAGCTCTGACTACTGCTGTAGGTTTGCCAAACAAATAAATGTTTTGGAGCCTCACCTAAACCTCTTGCTCCAAATAATTGCTTGATCTCTGAAGCTTGGATTTCCCCTGCCCATGCGCAATGACTCAAAGCTCACCACTGAGGGGGAGGTTCAAAGGACACGTATCATGGTGCATAGATAATGATGATGGTGACCATAATAACAGCCTGACCCCAAGTCAGCTAGGCGCTCGGGTTGGTTCAAAGTCTATGAAGACTCCATTTGAGGTTGGTAGCTTTGGTTGAGCCACTAGTTTCCTCACCTATATGATTGCCTATACTGTTTACTAACATTTTCACTTGTAATGATGCCTCTGTTTCTCATTTATGTAAGGGTTACAGACTGCCCAGGCCATCCCAATTCACAGCACAAATAGACAAAGCAGTGAGGCCCTCACAGGAAGGAGCAGAGAAGTTGCTGGACTGCAGCATTCGATCCCATCTTGGAGAATCTGCAGCCCAGGCTGACTCACTGTAAGCCCCACTCAGCCTGTGAAGTACAAAGGACATCTCGGTCTGAGTCTTGTTCCTGTGTTTTCTAAACTCTTAGTCACTGGGTAAAAGGGCACTTCACCTTGGAACAGATCTTCCAAGGAAATCTAATGGCATGGGCTGTAAAACCCAACTGGAAACAGTGCATTTATCTCTGAGGCTCTGATCCAAATTGAAATCACTCAAAATAATTCTGTTGCTTTTGATCCAAATGCTACTAAAATCTTTTCGTTGATTCCAAATGGGCTTGTCCCCTGCTGTAGTAGCACTTAAAATCCCTGGTCCTGCCCTGGGAATGTTGTACGAATAGCAACGATGGTCCTTGCTCTACATCAAAGTAACTGAAGTAGGAGTCTAAGCACAAATAGCCCCTGTTTTAAATACTTCACCTAGTGCTCCCTGAAGTGCAGAGAAATTGGTTGGGTCTCATTTTCCATTTTAGTCCATCAACACCTCTTTTTAAGGGGTGAAATAATTTGTGGCAGAGGCATGAGTCAAAGGCGCTTTTTTTAAGTCACCCCTCCGTTAGTCTGTGGACTGGCTTTTTAAAAAGGAGCGGTGGCCCTATTCAGTTGCTGATGAGCCGAAGAGTCATGTAGGTTCAAAGGTGGCATTTAAGTGAGGTGACCACCCTGTGAATGACCTAACTGCATTCATCAGCATGAGACGAGGGTGTATTTTGATCCACATTTTCAGGTGGCGCCATGACTCACTAGCACCCGTGATAAAAATACAGCTTTACGCACTGGAGGCTCTGGTTATCTCCACTGCAACAAGACACTGTATGGGAATGCTGACACTTTCATAAGCTGCTCTATTCCCAGATAGTTTTATTTGATCTGTAATTTTTCTTTGGTAGAAGCTTTAACTCGGAGTCCTCTTTTGAGGAGGTGTTGTCGGAGGTTAACCACACAACATCCTGTGTGCGTTCACTTACTCCTGGCTTTCTGGAGTTTTCAGGAAAGCTCTCTGGTCCTATTTTCCTACTTAGGCAGCATGTCCCAGTAGAAGAGCTGAAAAACAAGGCGGTCTGAGTCACACCCATTTTACAGATGTGGATTCTGAGGCAGGGGAAAGAAAACTGACTTTTGGGTGAGTGACCCACCAAACCAGTAGCAGAGTTGGGAACCTGTCTGGCACCCTGGCCTTGTTCACCTCCATAATTTCTTCACCTCCCAGGGACAGGGCACTGTTAAGAGTTATAAACTTGCCTTCATTGGTCCAGCTGATTTATTTTTTTCCACACCCGCTCTCCCACCAATGTTACACAAAGGGAAACTGAGGCACGAAGGTGTTAAACCATTGAAATAAAAGTGGTCCCTGTAGAGCACTCTGAGGTCAATGTAAGTGCCAAGCAAAATAGTAGGTTTAAATGCGTGTCAAAGTCTGTCTTTGCTCTGCTGTTTTTCAGAGCAGGAATCTAAATGTTATTCTTAGACGCGCAGCTCTTTGTATGGAAAGGGACAGGGCCAAGAGGGACTGGGGGAGTCTGAGTAGAAAACCCTGCTCATTGTTAGCACCGTTTTACAGCAGTAGCTTGCCAAGCCCCAGGAGGTGAGGACAGGGGGTGCGTTTCTGGTTTTTTCCCTTGGTGGCTAGATGGACAAGCACTCCCATGGCCCATCCAGGCAATAATAACTCTCCCAGGTGAAGCCTGGTGAGTCGCGTCTCTGCTTGGTAAGCACTGCGCTGAGCTGAGCCTGTCTCAGCTGGATTGCTGGTTTTGCATATCTTACAATAGCCCCAACAGGGCCTTGTTAACCAGCTGTTCCCCGTCTCCTGATTGAACCAGCCTGCAGAAAGATGTTAATGCCCTGATAAACCAGAACCAGCTTCTTGCAAAAAACTGGGACTCGTTTTCTGTTTAGGTTTTTTGGAGGTGCGGCGTGTTGGATCAAGGCAGCCGAGATCGATCCTGCTCTTTGTAATTGAAGACTTTTTTTCTCATAAACAAGGGCGTATGCCTGTCTGCCTTGGCATCCGTGTGGGAGCTCAACCCTTTGCCCTGTAAAACTGCCAGCAAACTTCCTCCAATAAGGAAGGCCCATTTGTAACTCCTGCTGGCTTGAAATGGGCTGCTAATTCCCTGGCATCTCTCAGCACAAGGGAGATAAGCAATTCTTGGGTCTTGTTAGCATTCGGGTCATTGCAAGAAGGCCTAGAGATAGAGGGGCGTTCTGCATGTGCAGCCCTTAGATAGAAATAGCCTCGCTGCTAACAGGGTGGAGGCCACCTTTGCGATGGAGCCCACGGCCACCGAATGACTTGGAAAGTGGTGTTTGGGTCTGCAAGGAAAACCACCCCTCTGATGCATGTGTAGATCCTAGTGGGTTTCTTAATGTCAGGATTTCATCATGCTAAACAGCTGACATCCACACAATGCTTGTGCCTTTCACAGGGTGGTAAATGGATCTTCATAAATTCCTCTCCGAGGAAGGGCAATATCTCTGCTTTGCATAAGGCCCAGATCCTCCAAGGTATTTCAGTACACAACTCCCACAAATACCTCTCTGTCATGGTGGATTTGGGCTTGAAAACCAAGCCAAGAGCACTCGTGGGGTGTGTGATACCACCGGGAGATAAATCCAGGCTTCTCTAGTCCCCTTAACCATATGATGGTCCTTTCTCCATGGGTCTGCTGCTTGGGACATGTGTCCTGCGCTATGCATGCTAGGAGAGGAGGGATTTCGAAGTGGGTGGTTAACTGGGCAGGTTGCACATTTGTTGGTTCAGCCACTGAACCGAGCCTGGGAGAAAACGTCGGAGTGGAAGAATGGAAATCATCAGTGGCGACTCAGGTTGTTTTGAGCCAAAGAAAAAATTAGTTTTGGGATCAGCCCCAATCCCGTTGTTCGTGGAAGTGTTTCTGCTTTGTTTTTTCAGGCTCTTTAACTGCTTCTGTTTCACATTTTGCTTGGACTTAAGCAACGATGGACACTATCTTGAAGGGAAAGGCAAAAGGATCCTGTTTCAAATGACCAAACGCAAAGTTTGGGCATTGAAAAGAAAGTGTTCATTTGGGATTTTTAGATCCCCACTTTCCTCTGTTCATCTTTTAAAGAACTCTTGGCCGGATTCAACTTGAAGTTGACCAGTACTTTTGTTCCCTCCCCACCCACCCCAAGCTGCAGTGAATATACAACATTGCACCCAACGCTAATGGTTAAGCCAGTGGGTTTGCTGTAGAGGTAGTGCAATAACACGCTTCTTCCCGCGGCTCCAGCACTGGCCTGGGGGTTCCCGCTGGGAAGAGGCAGCGGGGTAGCTGCGACCCCCCCCCGGGGAAGTGTTTTTTTTGCGTCGGGAAGGCAGCAGCCTTGTTATCGTGGGTTTAACGGTCCTGGGAAGGCTTCAGCTGTTTATTTCAGCAGCTGGTGGGGACAGAAGTGAAACTCGGAGCTGCCGAGCTGTCCTCTCTAGCAGCGTTTCACCGAGCAGGCCCCGGGCCTCCAGGTGCTTCCTGCACAGCCCTTTTCTTCTGATTGGGGGGACAGGAACGGCGCTGTGTATTTTGGCTCCGCAGAAGCCAATCAGGCAGCAGTGTGTGCAACGGTTTGCTCTTGTATCTGGGGAGACGTGGCTGCCGCCTGGAGCTGGCTTCCAGTGCCAGTCTCCTGCAGCCCTGCAGAAGGGAGCGGGGAGGAGGCGTGGGCGCCGCGTGTCTCACTCACCTGCAGGGCTCAAGAGAGGGAGTTGCCTTCCCGAGATGCTCCAGGATCATAAAAGTGGTTGAATTATGCCCTTGAATGAGGGCACTTGCTCAAGGTGCCAAGGGCCCTGTTTTCCTCTCATCAGGTGTTTCCCATCCAGGACAAACCATTCTGCTTGCTTCTCCCAGCTACACTCTAACCCCGCAGAGGGTGATAGCCGCGGCTCCGCACCCTGCCGGTGCCTCGGTGTTGAACCACATTTGCAAACCCCGGGACAAAGCTTTTCAGCTGCCTCCAGATCTGCAAGGAGCTGGACGACTTAGCTGGACTAACCCTTGCTCTTCTGGACATCCTTGAATGTTAGCAGGAGTTGCGCTGGGGCCCTGTTTATATGTTTCTCACTCCGTCAGTGCCATTACTATAAAGCAGGGGCGGGCAATTATTTTGGGCAGAGGGCCGCTTACTGAGTTTTGGCAAGCCATCGAGAGCCGCACGACAGACAGCCAGGGGCAGATAAATATGAATTTTCTACATTTTTAGGGATAGAATGGCTTGACAGGCTGCATTTTGCCCACCCCTGCTATAAAGTGTTGTATCCCTTTCTTCTAGGGACACAAGTTACACTTACACCGGTTTAAGTCATGAGAAATTGCTTTCAACTTGTCACAGAACAGAAGTTCAGTGCAGATAACCCAGTCTCAAAATGACTGAAACTAGTTTAAGATAAACCTGGCTGAACGTAGTATCAGACTGACCTGATTTGGGTCAAACCGGTTTATGCCATGTCTGTCCCAGACCCCTCTGCCCTTCTCCTTATAAGCGGTCCTCTTTACAGAGCCGTTTCATCAGCTGGCCTCCAGATGCATCTCCAGTGCCCGTATGCAGTAACAGCCACTATCCTGCACCTACCCTCTAAAGCTTCTGGGATCGGGACCCATCCTTTTGTTATGTATTTATACGATGCGTAGCACACTGGGGTCCTACTTCAGAAGTAGGGATGCTGTATACTGAAAATAAGAAAGATTATTATTTGGAGTTTCTGGGTCTGAGAGAAACTTTGCTAAGAGTTAAGTTCACCAGTGGAAACTTGCTTGACTTGCAAAGGGCCAGGCTATATTTATGCAGACCCAAGTGTGTGTATACACAGAGCACTGACACACACCCACCCCCCTGTTCTCTTCTACGCTCGAAAGGACATGCATCGTGCTCTTTCGCTGTTCTTTCCTTTGCCTCGGTCTGCTTGGAAGAATTCCAAGATCATAACGGAGCAGACAGAAGCATTGCTCAACGCTCGCTTAAAAAAAAAAAAAAAATCCCCTGAACAACCGCAAAACCTTCCAGCCAAATGAGCAGCAGAGCACCTTTCTGCAGCATATTGTCTGCTCACTTCCTTTCACACAGGCTGGCAAAACAGGGGCTGTGGGTGGAGATGCTGAGATCTGCAAACAGGCTTATTTGTTGAACATTAACATGGGGAGGGGAGGAAAAAATATGCCTGGCTTGGGAGAAAACAGGCCTCGTGTCTCCATGGGGCCTGCAGGCACTTCCCAAGGAGAGCAATGGATCCTGGAGGCGTATTCTGCACGGGGACGCTCTGCCTGAATCATTTCAGGTGTGTCTCTGGTTAAAAGAGGCCAATCCTTTGCAGATACCAGGCCCAGTGGTGAACCCAGGCCTGGGCTGGGACACGTGCTCAGCTCTCTGTCTCTTCCTGTGTCTGTACAGCACCTTGCACAAAGGGTCCTGATCTCCACTGGGATCTCCAGATGCTGCTCTAATATAGATAATAAGTGTCTGCTTAATGGACCCAGAAGCAGCAGGGCCGGGGGGAAGGGCGGGAGAACAGGCTGTGAGATCCCTGGACGGGAAGCACAAAGCGTTATCTCGGAGAGCGACATGCTCGTGTTGGCAGGGCACGCCAACCCGCAGCCCCCGGGGCCGCGAGTGCATGGGCGAGGGGGGCCCAAGGGCAGACAGATGGGCTCGCTTGGGGGCTCCCTTCAGCTGGCTTTTTGTCTCCCTCGGAGCGTCCTGAGAGGAGAGTCCCATTCCCGTCCCCCCGCCGCCCCGATGCGTCCTCAGCCGGGCCCAGGCTGTCTGCAGCCTTCCCATTTACGACCTGTTGTGGGATAAAAGGGGCTTGTTCCCTGCGGCACGCAACTGGTGTTCTGGGGCAACTGTTGCCATCTGTCTAGTGGGGGCCGCGGGGCGGGGGGACCTGGGGACGGGGTTGTTTTGTTTCTCCTTTCATGCGCCACTAAGCTTGCACCTTTTGTCTCTCCGAGGGCTGGGGGCTGGGGGAGCTTGGGAGAAAAGTGGCCTCCCTTTGTTTGCTCATTACACAGGTCAGGGCAGAACGTGCATCCCTAGCTGGGGGGATTTGCATGCGATTCCTTTTGGGAGGAATCTGTCAGGGCTGCAGGGCCTTAATGATAACCTCCCCACTTTTCCTCCCACCCGGTCCACCCCAAACAGCAGTCTGGGAGGGAGGCTGCACCCTGAGCTGAATGGGAGGAAAAGCAGCCCTCTGATCCTATCTCGCCCTGTTTCCTGCGCTGCTCCAGGCTTCGGGGCCTGCGAGTGATGGATGGCCTCGTGGCTGCCTCTCCCCTGTGCTGGCGGACTTGCTCCTGCCCCCCCCCCCCCACCTCCGCTGCCCTCTTCCCTGGCTGGGAGGGAGCAGACAGCCGAGCCGCACATCTGCTTGCTGCTGGCCTGGAATAGACGAAGCCGCACCGCGCTCGCTTGCTTCCCTCCCACTCCTTCCCTGGTGCTAAATGTCAAGGAGACGGGGCGCAGATAAGACGTGCAAAGCCACGGGCGCAACTGGAAATTCAGAGAGCTCCGACGCGGGTGGGTGGTAGGGAAGTGGGTAAGGTGCAAATCGCTCGACTGGGCGAGCAGGGGGGATAGCGGAGGCACTGTGCATCTTGCAGAGTATTTCCTCTGTACCGTTCTTGTCGTGATGGCCCTGTGTGGGACAGGAGCGCGCAGGCTGGTTTCGTGTGCGATGCGACTCTCCTGAGGTCACTGTGGTTCCTTTCTGGCGTTTGCACCCCTAGGTTGGCCAGTTGTGGCCTGAGCCAGTCAGGTCCCACTGAGCCGCGGCTATGGGATCCACCTGGTGCCTGTTCATGCGTGGTCCAGGGACCTGAGGAACCCAGCTTGTTAGGATGAGCACAACATGGCCTGTGCCTGCAGGGTGATGGAGTCAGGCCCTGGGCATTCATAGGCATATATCCAGAAGCTCTGTCTTACGATGGGGCAGCGTGAGTGCTCAGGGCACTTGGTTGGTGACCCCCCACGCTTCATCCATAAAGTATCCACTCTGCATCTAAGCCCCATCTTGTATGTGGTTGTGAGGGAGACCAATGTGACCCGTGACAGATTGGGATTGTGACCCTGAGCATTGTGCAAAGCTCTGTGTAGATGTGTCACCCGCTGCCTGCTCACACCTTGTTGGGTGCTGTCTTCTCCTCCATGCTTGTGCTATGGTACCCACAGATAGGCCTTGAGGGGCACATTTTTAACAGCAAGGGTCAGAAGTCGCTGGAAAAACCTGCCGAACCTGAGTGGGGGGAAACTGATGCTCTTCTCAAAGGGCTGCTCTTGTCCAGACAGAAATTATTTGGGGGAGGCAAATGTTTCATGTGATGCTGTGGAGGTCAGACTGGGATGAAGACAAAGCGTCTTAGCATCACAGAATCAGAGACAATGAAGGTTGGACGGGACCTCAGGAGGGCACATCTAGTCCACCCCCCCGCTCAAAGTAGAACCAGCCCCAGCTACATCATCCCAGCCATCCTTTGTCTAGTCGGGTCTTGAAAACCTCCAAGGATGGAAACTCCACCTCCTCTCTGAGTAACCCGTTCCAATGTTTTACTACCCTCCTCATCAGAGGGTTTTTCCTAATTTCCAACCTAAGCTTCCCCTCGCTGCCACTTGAGCCCGTTGCTCCTCGCTGTGTCGTCTGCCCCCACTGAGAACAGTTCAGCTCCGTCCTCTTTCAAACCCCGCTGCAGGGAGTTGAAGCCCGCTATTAAATCCCCTCTCAGCCTTCTCTTCTCCAGATCAAATAAATCCCGTTCCCTCAGCCTCACCTTCTGCTCTGTAAATCCACGATATCTGGACACAATAGGAGGAACCTGCAAGGTGATGTGGGGGAGTCCCAGCACGCTTGAATTTTTAGCGGCTCTGCTGGATGCACCTTGTGCTCTGTTGTTATGCCGTAAGAATGCCCTAAATAGCTCAGCTGCCTTTCAGACTAGGACATCTTAGGATATGCTGGAACAAGTTAGTACCAGTCTGTTTTTTAGGGCATCAGGGCAGGACACACAAGGTTAGGACACAGGGGCATGACATGGGGCAGGCGAGGGCATTCAAGGGCATGATGGATCAAGTTCTCGGGGACAAGAAATTGCACCAAAACCACCAGTTCATTCTCTGAAGGGTACAGAGACAGTGCGGAGATGCCAGCGGCTTTCTGTCACTGCCAAAACCTGAATCCGTGCCCTAGCAGCAATAGGCTTGTTTAAACTATTTCTTAGCCTCTCCCGCTTTCCCCCTGCCGTACTGCTCTTTAAAAATGTCATGGAGGTGAGAGTCCAACAAGCTCATGCTAATGCCATTCCTCTTTGTTCTTACCCTGGTGCCCAGCATCGCAATAACTCAGCACTGCAGGGACTGAGGCTCCTTTTGGCTTTTCTATTGTACAAATACAAACCCTCCTTTAGGGACTTCTGGAAAATGTGTTACTGGGAATATTTAATGTGCAGCAATGTCAATAAACTCATATTATGTCTCAGGCATTTCCAGCTGCCAGATAAAGGCTGAGGCGCGGCTGAAGTGTTTTTATTCTAGGCCTGGGAATGTTTCTCCTCTGACAATACTCTTTTAGCAAGAAGTTTATTTCTCCTGTAGCAAATGATTAAATAAAAAAGGGACAAGACCAAACTAAAGCAGAGCAGCTGGTCTTTTACTGATTTGTTCTCTGCATTGTTATTAAATTAAAGGCTTCAGTCTAACTCAGACAAACGGGGCCCCTCACATGCTCAAAAGGCCTAAATTCCTCCTTGTTCCACCCGGGTAAATCTTCAATGGGCTTCAGCACAACTGCAAGGCGCTTTATTTAAGTGAAGCTATGTCTTAATGGTGAGTCAGCTAGTCGGGCTCAGGAGTCTTGGGTTCTAAACTTGTCCCTCCATGCACCTAGCATGCGACTGCGCAAGTCACTCTACTGCTCTGGGCCTCAGTTTATCCATTGGTAAAATGGGTTTAATCCCCCCCATGCCCGTTGTTATGGTTAATGTTTTTAAAAGTGTATCAAAATCCTCAGGTGGAAGGCGTGGCTGATGCTGAAAGTATTTTTTAGGAGCAACAGGAATGCTAAAGGTCTGTTCGGCTGTCTAGGTACTTATACAACCTCTATCAATGTTACTGGAGGGCTGCCCAGCCCTCCAATGGACTAATATCCATTTCGGTCATTCCGTTTATAGTTTGCGTGTTGTTCCCTGTGAATTCAACAGCGCTATTTCTGCGGCACTGGAACCCTTCGTCATCTAACTTTCTTTCTCACCCCAGCCCCTCCAACATTTTCTCACAGGACAGGGTGCATGTACTTAGAGATGCAATCACCCAGCAAGTGCCGATGCTCAGCTAGCAAACGCGGACGTGCACCTTCACACACTCTGAGCTGGTGCGACGGGTCGGCTCATCCCGCTCGTGTTTACTTTTGCTTGGCCAGGCCCTAAGCTACAGCTGACCGGCAGGCAGAGAGAGGAGAATATGAAAACAAGCAAGGAAGAAGGGGGATTAGCTGCAAGAAACAAAGCCGCTCCGACTCAGCTTGTCTTTTTGACCCACGGGGAGGACATTTTCCTGGTTTCGGTCCTGCAACGATGCCTCAGTCGCAGGCGGGTTTGAACTCTGCCTGATCAGATGGAAAACATAACAAAAACATTGCAAAACCGTTTTCGAAAGCAATTAACCCACCCTCGTTAGCCCACACCCTCCCATGCAATCACCCCCTAGGAAGAGCCTGCTTTAAGCCACCCAACGGTGGCAGTAAAATGGGAAATTTAGGGATGTGTTGAAACATGTTATCGTGGTGGTTTTTATCGGGCGTTTTAGGACATGCCGTGTCAGAACCCACTGGCAGATTATAGGCTATGATCATGCTGGGACATGCTAGGGCCTAATGAGGTTAAGACATGAGTCACCAGATTGCTCAATGGGAGGACGTGCCAAATTTTAGATCATGTTGGCTTAGAGTAGGCTAGAGCGTGTCAGATTCGGGTAGAGTATTTTTGAACAAGTTGGAACGTGCCACGACATGGCACAACTTGTCGGGGAGCGTTGCATCAAGGTCGAACGTGCTCGGACATATGAGCTGATGTGAGGAGATGCCAAATTCAATGACCATAGGACAGTCCAGGCTTATCAGAGCTGGTGAGGGTGCAATGACTCGCAGTCCACCCTGGAGCGACGGTACTGATCTCACCAGAGTTTTGTCCACTTACACCCAGGCTGATTCATAGGGGTGTGTTTAGCCTGGCAGCACTGGCAAATCCCAGAAACAAGGCAACTGAGACATCTGAGACCAGCCCTGAGTATGCTGCTAATAAGTTCATCTGAGACTGAGGGTCTGAGATGCTTTGGCAATGTTGCCCTAATTTGGAGATCTGGTGCACGTGGATTGGGAGTGCACGGGTCATGCTTCTCGGCAGCGTAGACAACTCTGTGTATCTGAGATACTGGTCTCTCACTCAGCGTGCTATTTTTTATTCTTTTTTTGGCAGCTGGAGGAATAGTAAATGGGGTTTGAGGAAGCAAAGTTGAATGCGGTGGGGAGGAGCAGGGTGAAGGGAGACCGACTTTGAGAAGGTGTCTGTAGCCAGCAAAAGTAAACTTCCCAGATCCCATGGATGGGTGTGTTCAAAATACGCCTGAAGTTCTCCAGCGAATAGAAGTGCTGCCTGTGCTTTGTTTTTGCAGAGCAGACAGCCAAAGCAAACAGGCAGGTTTTCTGCCCTCAGGCCTGTTAGCAAGGGAAGGGGAACTGAGGAGCATTAATGCTGGATTTGCATTCAGTTTGGTGTGAAACTGCTCAGATATTGGAAGGCCTGGCATATACGTGCTTTAGGTGAGTCATTTTTATACAAGCTCAGGGTAATCTTAGCTTGAGAGAAATTCTGCTTGCACCAATATCTTTCTTAGGGCCTGTGCTGTGCTTCCTCATAATATTTCATCCGAGGTTTCCAAAGGCCTTAGCGACACATTAATGAACCTTTGAAACTCACTGCACTATTATCCCCATTTTACAGAGGGTGAAGCTGAGGCGCAGAGAGGCAGGTATGGCTGTTTGTTTAAGCTCACACAAAAGACTGCCTGATTCTCATCCCCGTGCTCCGAGTTACTATATCACTTCACTAGATCAACGCAAGCTTGGTGAGTGCTACAGTATTTACTGCCAAGTAGGTTAGATACTTGTCTAACCTGAAAGCCTAATAGTCAGGGATAACTCCTTTTTTCCTGGGATCAGCAACTATTAATAGTTCCAGCAGAACCTGAAGGCACCTTTCATTCTAGGTGCTGTATAAACTCTGCTGGAGCCTTTCCCTGGGTTTTAGAGCAGAACTGTGATGAAAGACAGGGTTTGGTTTAAGAGATGACCGAGGGAAAACAATTGGTCCCAGGTCCACGGCAGATTCAGGAACAGAATGTAGTCCGCTGAGTCCTATTCTAGTACTAGCCCCATCGACTCTCTAGGAAGGGAAACCCACTTTTTCAGAGGATACCCTGAGCTCAGAGGTGCCATTGCATTCATCTGTCTCTTCACCACATGTACTGAATGGGCACGTCTACACGTGCATTTACTGTGCAGTAGCTGACTTTTATGTCGGTGTCTACACATGCAGGTGTGACTGCATGGACTGACTTGGGACTAAAAAGCTAGTTCCAAGTCAGTCCACACAGTGTTGCTGCACAGTAAGGTGTCTACACGGGACTCAGTACTCAGTAACTACTTGGGCGTAAATTTGCTACCTGCATTACGCAGGAAGAAATTTATGCCCAAATCGGCAGAAGTTGCCACAGTTACTGCACAGTACAGGCACGCATGTGTAGGTGGCGTACCCGTACTGTGCAGTACTTTTCGGTTACTGTGCAGTGACGGTGCATGTGTAGCAAGGGAAAACCAAAACAATCCCCTGCATCTAAGCTCGCTCTCCTTTAGCCCATAAGCGCTGGGGGCAGAGGTTATCTTTGCTGTTGCGTATTGTACTGTCCTGAGCAAACCCTTGGGGCTAAACTAATAATAACGGGTGCTGGTTTGTGGGATGCTTCTTCCGCAGGGCCTGTTCTACAGGCCGAGGTTGTTGCAGGAGGAAGCGAAGCAAGAAAACAGACCTGGACGAGGAAGAGCGAACGGGGAAATAACAGAAGAGATCAAGGCGAGCCTACAGCTTTGCACGACAAACCGCCCTGGGAGGTGGTACTGGGATGCAGCTCGTTCTCGTGAGGTGACCGAACTCCAGTGGTGTCTGAGGATTTGGGATCCCTGTTACCCTTTTTGTCAGTATGTAGCTGATCCCACAGTGTGATCCACCCCCCATGGGCCCCTCCTTCCTCGTGCTGCCTCACCACAGTTGCAGGCTGGGTCTTCTGTCCTCCGCCATCTGGCTGAGAGGGTAAATGGAGGCTGACTCTCCTCCCCCGGCTTGGGACTCCCCGGTGAAAGGGAGGAGAGGAGATAAGCTGGGAGCATGGCAATTCAAGTGGAAGAGGGGAGCAAAGCCAATTTTTTGTTACCTCTTCAGAAAGGGGCCTGGATCCAGTCCCCACACCCAGGCACCCCGTGCCTTGGAGGGTGCCCGACCCGGGGCCGAGGGCGTGCAGCCTTGCTGTGGTTGACTCTTAGCCACATGCCGGCTGACTTCATGCCTCCTTCCTACAAGACAGACTCCCGCCTCAACGGGAGCCCTGCAGGCAGCCTGAGGCTTCCCTGACACAGAGTCCGCCTGGCCCAGAGGAGCTGGGATCAAAGCTGCAGTGAATGATGTCCTGGGCGAGCCCCCGGGTGTTGTTTTAAGAGGAATAAACCTTGTTGGCTAGAAAGGGTCCATTAGCCGGGCTTGTGAAGGGAGGGCTGCTCGGGAGGAAGGGGCAAGTCTGCAGGATGCACCACACCGGGGCGCGTCTAACGGCACAGGCAGAAGGCAGCTCCTGTGTCCAGGGTCTCCACGATCACCGATTTCTTTCTGTCCCCGTGCCCTTTCCCCTCCTCTTGCTCCCCAGGCCTTGGTCTTGGGGCTGTTCTGTGTCTTAGCACAGCACGAGAGCACTCGAGGGCTTTCCTCCATGACGAACCCCCTGTCCCGAAGAATCAAAGTCCGTCTAGACTGCGGGACTGGGAGATGACTAGTCTGAGGTCCTCCATCAAACTAGGCCCTGCCCTCCAGACTAGTGGGGGCGAAGCTTTTTGGCTGACGTGCCACAAATTACCCTCCCCAAGTGTTACTCCTCTGCCTGCTCTGCTTTCTGCTCCCTGCTCTGTGCTCCCTGCTTCATCTTCTGCTCTGCTTTCTGCTTCCTGCCCTATCCACTGCTGTGCTGCCCGCCTCCTCCTTGACCTGCCACGTGCCATACACAGGGGTTGCTCGTAGCAGTCGTGCCCCAGGTTGGCCCCCCTTGCGCCAGACCATGCTGCCCCCTCATCGAGCGGGACGCCAGGTGGTCTCCCTATCTCCCCATGCTGCAAGCTGTTCTTGGTTGACTTTCTCCATGAGGCTGTTCTCCTTTACCATAAGGGGCTGGATACTCAAAGCGGGGCCTGTCGCTCTGGGCTGATTACCATTTCTTGTTCCTTGGGAAGAGCATCGTAACCCTTGGGAAAGGCTCCTTCCAAAGGTACCACGCTCTTTGGAGCAACAGCAGGGGTTATCTTCCAGAGGCCGCATGCAAAGGTTAAGTTTTAGGCAATATCATTACAATAATCATAATGGAGCAGGGAAGACCTGGCATTGAATCCACTGAATTGCATGGTTTGAACTACTCTGCTTGTGAGTCACTCGAGCGTCTTAAACTGATGCTTGGCTATAATTGCAAGACCTTTTGAATCTCTGGTTTTCTTTTGGGGCAAAACTTTGAGGCGAGGGCTGAGACGATGCCAGTTTGGGTTCCCTGACCTTGCCTGTCTGCTGATCTTTTTCTCTCCAAGGTCTGATAGGAAGGGGAGCTGTGCTTAGTGGCTAGTCAAGGGCTGGGACCTGGTTACAGAAGTTTAATAAACCTATTTAACCTAAATCAGTTAAGTCTTATACTACATGCATCCAGGTTTATCTTAAACTGGTTTCAGCCATGTTGAAAATGCTTTATGTGCATTGAACTTCTGTTGAGTTACAGATTTGAACTGGTTTCTGATCACGTATACGGTTTATGTGTAACTTCTGTCTCTAGCCTGGGAGCTCTGTTCCTCGCTTTGCGGCAGGCTGCCATCTGACCCTTAGCAACTCATTGAATCGGTCTATGTGCCCCATTTTCCCAGCTATAAATTGGTGATAATACTTCCCTGGTTCCCAGAGAGATTATGAGTCTTAATTCCTTGTTTGTCAGCTGCTTTGAGATCCTCGGGGAGAAGGGGCCCGGGGAGACACCATTTAACAAGGGGTGAGAGTTTCCATCCTCTCTACAATTTGCTTCACTTGCATTGGAGAAGGGGCCTTCCTGTAGCTTTTGTCCGGTGCATTTTAGGGTGCTGGAGTTGGAACAAGTGCCTGGGAGAAACCCTGGTGTGTGTGTGTTGTGTGTGCTTTAGCACCTCTGCTTGTAGCAGAGACAAAAGGACCGGGGAGTGTCCTTTCTCCAGCTGCCCCCTCCTCCTGAACTCTGCGAGCCTGGCAGATGTTAGCTGGACCCCGTCTCCAGGGGAGACCCTCGCACATACACACACATGCTTGCAGCCAGCGGGGTTCCCCCCCACCCCACACACTCTGAATACGGTTCTCATGCAGCGGGACGGTAGCGGGGCTCGCATTATGGAGAGGACAAAACCCCAGCCGCCCACGCCGGGGCAGGGCCGCGGGTGTGCTGATCCCCTTCTTCTGGTGTCAGACTGAAAAACTGCCAGGTCCGGCGGAGGGAAGAATGAAAAGCAAAGCCCTGTCCAGCAGACTCCTGACCTGGTGAGAAGCCAGCCTGCGGAAAAACCGGCGCGAGCCTCGCGGGCAGCGCCAGCGCCCCGTGCCTTTATGTGCGGCGGTCCCTATTGCGGAGCTGCGGCACAGCTCAGTAGCGAGGGGACGACGTGTCTTTTGAGGCAGAAACAAAGCCTGTCTTGATATTTATGGCATGCGCTGTTCCCGCATAATGCCGTGTGGCGCGCTGGGCCGCGAGACAGATGGCGAATTAAACAAAAGCGGGGAGACGAGAATAAGAGCCAAACAGATTGGGAATTTCCTGCCGCCTCCTCCTCCATGTCCCCCTGCACCCTAAAAATACTCCTGGATTTCTTTTCTCAGCGGCGGGGAGGCAGGGGGAGAGCGCCCGGCGTGTTCTTAAAATGCTCTGGGGAGATCCCGTTGCCTCGCGGCAGGACACGCTGAGTCAGGCCTTGGCAGGGAAGACAGCGAGGTACAGTGGTTAGAGCAAAAACTAGGAGGGGAGGGGAATGCGAGCTATTGGGTAAGCCAGCAGTGCAGCTGACCTTCTGAGGGCGCAGTGCAAAGGGTCGGTTGTGGGCCCCTGTTGCTGACCAGACAACCGTACCAAAGCATAATCGCACCGCGACAAGGCTTGAAGCCCTGAGCGACCGCAGTTTGCACTGCCTTGATGGGACAAGGAATCACTTCTGCTCCCAATTTGGGCTAGTTGACCTGGCATAAATCATCTAACTGCTCCGTGCCTCAGTATCCCCTTCTGCAGAAGGCAGGGGGTAGCATTTTATTACTTCACAGAAATGCTGTGAGAATGAAGCGGACTTTGCTAGAGACCGTCGAGGTCCTTAAATCAAAGGCACTTCAGTGCACAGCGCTTATGATTTATTTGCTTGCGAGGACGTGAAGCCCTCCGTGCTCTTTGTTACCTCTTTCCAGAAGCATGGCAGCTGCTAGCACCCCAACGTCACTCTGCTGAGTTGCAGCTTACGCTGATCATAAAACTATTTATGCTTTGGTCTTCACTAGTACCCTCTTCCGGAAGATCCCGACGTACTCTGCAGTATTGATGTGACAGAGGTTTTCTCTTCCTGATCTGCTGGTGGCGGGCATACGTGCAAGTTTGCACCTTAGTTACATGTGCAAGTCCAAAGCAAAAGTGCTGCAGAGAGTCTCTCCGAATTAACACGGATGTAACGGGAAGCAGAATTTGGCTTTTAATAGTGAACATGAACTATGCACCCTACTGTAGCCCCTTCACCACTTATTTCCAAGTCTTTCAGTACGCTCCAGTAATCTGAAGGGAGCACACCGCAGAAAAGAAAAGCAGAAAGCACGAGGCAACTCTGCGTGCATGGGTGTGTGCGTGCCTCTGTGTGTGTACATTGCCTTTTGTCGTGACTCTCATTCAGATTCTGCAAGCACTTACTCACATGGTTAACTTTAGGCATGTGAGGAGTCCCACAATAAGCGTTTGTCAGATCTCACGGCCTTGGGCTAGTCATCTATTTCTGCCTGGCATTGTTCTGTGCCAGCCCTAGGGTTAATCATTTTACTAGATGAAACGCTCGTTGCCTCGTCTACTTCTTGTTATTTGTTCTTTTTCTTGGGAAAAATCATTTGGGGGGCTTGTTTCTAAACGCAAAGCTGGTGCTTCCCGGACAATAAAACAGAACGGACGCCAGCAATGTTGGGAAGCGTTTTAGGTCGTGATGGAGGGATGTTAGACAAGGCAGGGGGGAAGATCTAGGTCAGGATGCTCCAAAGAAACCGCTGATTTCTAGAAGCCCGGCTTTGAAGGTGCTGGGGGACAGCACGGGGCTCGGGGTACAAGTGAAATCCTAAGGGCCGTGTCTACATGAGACGCTGCCTGTGCAGCTGTTACTGTGCAGCCATTTAATACTTGCATAGCCGAGTACTAAATGACCGCGCAGTAAGTGGCATTACTGCGCAGTCGCGTCCCTGCACGGCTGAGTAGCGATGTACGACCGCATGGTTCATGCCCCGTGATGCTACCGCACAGAAATAGCGAGCTGCAGCGCAGTAAGCGTCTCGTGTAGGCGCGCCCAAGGTGTTGGGACATCCTGCCCGTTTGGGCTGCCCTTGGGGGTTGAGTGGTTTTGAAAACCCGGGACTTTTGGAGGAGCCCAGTTCCTCTGGCAGTTTACCTTGGGCGGCGGGTCACCTAATAGGGCACCCCAGAAAATCCAGTGTTTGGGGGTGATTTGCAGGGCCGGATCGGCGTCACAGGCGAGGCGGGAGGCGGCCACGGGGGCTGGCCCGTCTGCAGCAGGAGCCCCGTGGCACATCGCACCCTTCCTGGAGGGGAAAGGGACTGGATGTTACGGGTGTGTCGAAGGAAGCAGACAAAGCCCAGGGCTGCCTCCTTGCATCCCCACGGCCCTCGAGGGCAGCCTCCTGCACCAGCTGGGGCCTCCCCGCCAGACTCTGCCTCCTGCTCCCAGCAACAGGCTGAGGCTGAGCTTCCCCGGCTGCCCCCCCGCTCCCCGCAGCCTGGCTCCACCTTGCCAACAGGCCTGTGATTGGGCTGCGGGGGAGGCCGGCAGACCAATGCAGGCTTCCTCTTTTCGGGGGGATAAAAGCCGGAGGGGGGAGGCGCGACTCCGGCCATGCTGGGGCTGGTGCCCGCTGCAGGGCCAGCACGGTGGAGAAAGGCCCCTTAGAAATCAACAGGCCTTGAAGCCGCCGTGGCCTTTGGGGACGGGGAAGGGGGGGCTGGCAGCTGCCTGTTATCACCCGCGCGGTGCAGTCGGCGCTTTCTGCTTGCAGCCTGGTTTCCCAGCGCCGACCCGCTTTGCAAGCCCGGACTTTGTTTTGTGAAGGGAGCCGTACACTAAAGCCCCGTTGCCAGCCTTGCTGACGCAGCTGGATTAGGCAGGACAGGAGGCGTCCTCCCCCCTTTCCCTGTGGGGCTGTTTTTTCTTTAATCGCCAGACAAATGTACCAGGAGGGATCTGTGGCCGACTCAGGAACAGGCCATGCTGGGGGGAGGCGCGGCAAAGAAAAGGGCCCTTGCCTCTTCCCCGAACTCTTTGGAAGCTAAATATGAACCGGCTGATATAAACTGGCTTTGCTCCATGCGGATTCAAGGGGCCAGGATCCTTGCTTGGGCAAATCTAAAAAAAATCCTATTTGTGGGGGGGCTTTCCACCGTATAACTGTGCCACGGTACCTCGGCCCGGGACCCGGTCCGAAAAAGCGAATTCAGAAAGGGCTGATCCAACGTCAGAGCCGCCCATTTGCCCGCCCGGACCCACAGCAAAACCCAGGGCATCTTTTCACCTTTCTTTCCCCCCCACTTCTTTTTCAATCTGAGTCAAAGGGGGTACAGGATGGGTCAGCGGTCCGAGGCCTGCAGCACAAACATCTCGGGGTGCCCGGCGCTCCTGTCCACCAGTGTTGTTTTTGGAAGGGGAGCTGGTTGCGTTCAGGCAAAAATCTGACCGGGGAACAAAGAGCGGTGTGTCCAGGGCACTTCGGCAGCTTCCGAGCACAGGAAGGGGAGGGTGGCGCAGGGCGGCTGGAAGGGAAGGAATTTACAGCCCTCGTTGAAACGGGAAAGTTATCCTGCAAACACACGCTCCCCCTTCCCTCCAAAGCAGGGCTCCCTGCACTGCTTCAGGGTTCCTGTCTCCCATTCCTATCCCACCTGGCCTGCTTTGATCTGGATGAATGGGCGCTATTATGGAGGAGGGAGGACAGGCAGTGAGCCTTGTTGGATGGTTACAGGCTGGGCTCAGAGGGGGGTTGCCACTTGCAAAATGGCTGGAGCAGATATGGGCGGCCTAGAGCATGCTGTTCGTCCCTGGGTAGGACTGCAGCCCAACTGGAGCAAGAGGCAGTCTCTTGCATCCCACAGTCTCAGGCTGAGCCTGATCCCTTCTGCAAAGAAGCAGTCTCTGAACCTCTGGCATGCAAGGGCAGGATTTGGGGGGTTTGGTTAGTCCCAAGCAGCCCCGACCTGTTCACTAAAACAGACACTTCTGAGCATCGGTACCCTAGCAAAGCTAGGCAGGCAGGCAGGCCCTGCTGTCTGCTGCTGGGGGAAGCTAATCCTGAGGGTGCAGAGGACTGCCTGCAAGCTGCCTAGTGTCGGCACGGTGCTCTGTGCTGGCTTTTGTGGCAGAGACTGTTTCTAGCAGCGTGCTGTACACTCAATATGCTGGAGATGGACAAACTTCCTATAACTCCGCTCAGAGCAGCTACTGAAATCCCTGCGTTAGGCTCCTGCTGCTTCAGTTCACCGTGCTCCAGAGCCTAGCACAAATCCGTAATGCCAGGGGATATATGGTAGGACATATCTGCTCCCATCACGTGCTGGGGAGTAGCAGCTTAGACCCCTCTCCAAGCCCCAGAGAGGGGAGGGAGGTATGCTACCCCAGCGTCTGAGGTGTGCATGGTTGGGTAGGTGGTCACAGTCTGCTGAAATTTTCTCCTTGGACATACTGGCTTTGTCTTTGCTATAGAGACTTCACGTAATGTCAGGTTTAGTGGCAGAGGGCTCCCGGGCAGGGTGGGCGAAGGAGCAGATGCTCGCTGAGATACAGGGGCAGGTCACATGTCTCTCACAGCTATGGCTGCAAGCTGCCTGCAGATGCAGGCAGACAATGCTGCTTTGGTTACACCTGCTTCATAGTTCCAGGATTTCCTCTGCAATCAGAAGGGCTAAAAACTGTCCTGTAATGAAAACAGTGCTTCTGACATGCATATTGCTGGTTCTGGGGCTCTAGGCCAGAGATGCTACTGTTGGTGCTGTCACGCATTTCTGACTGGCGCAGTAGTACAATGGCCGATGAGAGGCCTGGAAGTGTTTGGAAATTAGACAGACAGAAATAAGAGCTGGACTCTGACATTAGCGGCCCCAAATTTCCTGTATACATGATTAACTTATTTTCTTGACCCCACTCCCTCCAGATCCTGCCCAGCTGTGCTGCACCGGTCCTGCAGATTCAGGCACTGGCCTGGGTGATGACGCATCTCGTTTTCTGGGTCAGGTTGCAAGCTGATCTCCTTGTCCTGGGCCATGGGGTGTCCGTTGTCAGCACCACTTGTGTGGGCTGCCACGAGACAGGCTTTGCCAATCTCTCCCACTTCCTGTTGTGTCGCCTGGGCTCTGCGCACCTGTGTCGAGACAACTGGGTCAGGGCTGGCTGTAACTGCCTTTCCTCTGCTGTTCCCGTTTGCTCTCTGGCTCAGCTGACCTGACTCTCCAGTCGCCAGCAGGTCAAGAGCGGCCACCCTGCCGTGCAGATGAGCACCTGCAGGGCCTCCCGACGAGGGGCCGAGGACTCTTGCTCGTCCGCACGGCTCCCCAGGCTGGCCTCAAACCATTGCTCTTCTGGCTGTGACCCAGATGGCACAGACCAGGGATTCTCTCGGGGGCCGTGGGCTCGTATTGTGCGTGGTCAATATTCCCACTGATGCTTCTACCTCGTGTCTCCGCTCCTGACACCGTCCACCTCCAGGGACCTCCATTCTTCCCCCCAGGGGGCTTCTACAGGGGTGAGCTGCAAGTGCTAGTAGTTGTCACGACCAGAGTTGGGGAGGGCACGGGCTCTTGGGCCTCTTCGGCAGGGCACGCTGAGCAGCCAGGGCAAGAGATAACGTGAGCCTGGCATTGCTTGGTCCTGGAGACAGCTTGGCTGGAGGATTCTCAGCTGAAGGCAATGTGATAACGGGTTTGTGAAGACATCAGGCCTGGAGACAGGTGGCACCCCCCAACAGGTCAAAGTAAGGCAACCCACCTGGAGATCTCTGGCTCCATGGTGGCGATTGATCTCTCTTTTCTCTCCTAAGAAGAACCTAGTCTTAGGAAGAAGTCCTGCATGTAAAGCACATTCATCCTGTCCCTTCAGCTTCCCCTCTAAAGAGAGGTGCTCCTTGGACTCCTTGACTCCTGCTTTGCTCAAGTGTTTTCAGCTCGTAGCTGGTTTCTGATCTATTCCCACCTTCCCTGACCTGGGATCCTTTCTCATCAGAAGCCACTTATACCCTATTTGCCAACATTTGCCACTTATACCCTATTTGCCAGCATACTCTATCTTGCTGTCCCACAGGGCAGGGGCAGATTGGGTCCAGATGGGGGTATTTGAGGTGACCTTGGAGCCAGATTCATCCTCGATTTGAGGCTTCCAGATGCAATGCTCTTCCTGGGAGTGCGAGCTCCCTGCCCAGTTTCAGGCCTGCCCGTTCCTCCTGAGCAAACAGCCAGCAGCTAGGTTTCATGTCCATCGCTCACTGCTCAGCTGTGACTCTGTGTTGACTCAGAGGCATCTCTGGCTGCAGAGGCCAGTTCTCAGGGATCGGCCCTTGTTCTGCCGGTGGGGTGTGGGGGCCCTTGTCACTTTTCAAAGGCCTGGTGTTCTTTGTAGTAGAGGCTAATGTTTAGGGGCACAGGGCATTATGGGGTATTTGAGGCTGAGTGATGGTCTTTTCCCAGCTCAGGCTCTATAGAAAGAGCAAACAAATGCATGTGATGTGCAATGCTGTCACCTAGCGTCAGAATACGGCAGCAAGCAGAAAGCAATGATTCCTCATCATCATAAATGTGCATGTAGCATAGAGGTGGATCCTGGCTACATCACCGGATGAGGGTTTGGGGATGATCACTGCATGCGGCTGCAAACTCTGGGAGATACCACGATGATGGTTTCAGGGCCGGCAAGAGAGAGTGCTTTCTTTTTGGCCTTGAATGACTGGTGTCACTGCGAATGGAGACCTATCCACTGCACTGCAGGTGAGCACCCCGGTGAGAGTCTCCTATAGCTTCCCACTGTGAGGATCTCGGCAATTTATGGTGACAGGGGATTGCTCTCAGGCTCTCCCTCTAGCTTGTTCCTTCAGCCTTTTGGCTAGGGGTAAATGACATTAGCGGGTTTCTGAACTCAAGGTCTCTGGACTTGAGGTCTGCACGTAGGATGCCTGCCATGGATTTGGGAACATCTGAAGCTCCAGACTAAAGTCTGGCAGGTAGGATGCTTGCCTGTGGCAGTGCTGCACAGATTTGAATGACTGAGCTCTGCTCAATTGATAGACTTCGGAACTGATTTGGCTGGAGCCACAAAATATATATATATATATATATATATACATATATACACACACGCACCTCATATATATACACACCTCTGGGAGTCAGAGGTATATCTATAAAGACCTGACTCCCAGTACTTGGGAAAGTTTGCATTTGGGCCCAAAACTTCAGTGGAGATTTATGCCAGCTTAGTGTATGGCTATACTCACCTGTGACAGATTTGTGTGCGTCTTGTGGTAGGCCTGAGGAGCCCCCAGTCTTGGATCTTGACTTCTTTGTGCTAGGGGCTGTACAAATACAGACATTAAGGCACAGATTGAGCTTTCAATGGTGGCCTCTGGGCTTTTGGTGCCCACCTGGATGCCATTGTAGAGTTTGATATCCAGAGGTGTTGAGCACCTTAAGCGTAATTGAAGCCAAAAGGAACTGAAGGGGCTTAGTGCCAGAGCAGATTAGGCCATGCTTACCAAAATCATAATTAGTGATTTGTTTGATCTGGGTCAGAAAGCTGTTTCTGAGGACAAAGGACCTGAAATTTTTGAGCAATTCTATAATAATTAAGTCTATTGCTGTCTCAGAACAGGTCAACCCTTGGATCCCTCATAGCCGCAGTCCTGGCAAGCAACCTGGGAAGGTGACTACAGCGTTAAAATTTAAATCTAAAATTTTGGGGCAGAGTCATGGCAGTTGATTTTGAAACTTTGGCAAGGGCCCTTCTGATAGACTTATTTCAGGGAGTTATTCAGAGCTTTTCTTCTCCTGGGCTCTGCTGGACAGCTGCTCTCAAAGCAGCTTCCACTATAACAGCCTTTGGTGCCAATCTTGTCTCCCTTCATCCCATTGTAGTATATTGGGTTATTTGGGTGACAGTTTCTACCCTGTGCACTCCAAGGATAACAATGAATGACAGAGGGGACACTAGAGTGAATAAAAGCAGCACACTCTGACCCAAAGTGGATTTCATAATAACACGTATTTCTTCCATTGCACTTTTTCCCATTGTGTCCAAAAATGCTTTCCAAAGGGCCTATGGATCACTGTATCCCCTTCTGCCAGTGGGTAACAATAGTGCAGAGAGGTGAAATACTTTGCCCAGGGTCAAAGAGTAGGAGAACCAGAGCCAGACCCTCGTTCTCAGGGCTGGACTATTGCAAGCCACTGTCTCCAGCCAAAGCTGCCAGGATGTTTAGCAGTATCTGGGGAGGGGTCACTCAGATGAAATTATGACCCACCAACCAGGCCAGTCAGAAACACCATCAGCCGTAGCAGGCTGCCTCTTTCCCCCACTCCTCAAACCTTCCTAGCCTTATTCCTGTTCCTGTTGATCTGATCTATCTATCTATCGATCTATCTATCTATCTATCTACTGTCAACATTTCAGCTGGTAAAATAAAGCTACGGAATGGCAGCTTGGACAATGAGATTGTCTGAATACTTCTGGATTTATATAATTGCTGTCCATATGAATTTTTATAGCATCTACTAGCTTAACTATTAACGCCCCCCCCGCCCCAACAAAAACCAACCTGAAAAGCAGGGCATATACCAGGACATGAAGTACTTAAGAGTGCTCCAGGAAACGTAGACTTAAATTACCTTTCCAGTTTGACTGCCATACCCTTTTTCCCTCCCTGGCAACTGGCAGTCGATTTTTAACATATATATATTTATTTATATATATTTTTTTCCCTTTAGCTGAGGTACACCAATATTTATAGGAGCCAACACGTGGACAGTATTTGAATGGCAGCTGGGCTACTTAGAAAGGGGGGGAAAGCCACGTAGACTTGTGCAGTATCAGGTCTGGGCCACTAGTGGGCAAAACTAGCCTGGGTTGTATTTGCAGGAAGATCAGGGCTTAGCAGAGCTGGTGGGGAACAGGAGCCCTGCGGCAAGAGTGGCTGTTATGGTTCCCAGCATGTGTCTGAAGTCATTCTGATTCGTTTCCTCCCCTGGGGGGTAGCATGTACGCAGGGTAGCGGAGCTTGAGGGAATTTGTTTCGTACTGACATCATGGGATGCACCCACTGAGATATGACCCCATGGGGTCTGCATGTGATGGTGAGAGACCGCTGGTATCCTAAGAAGTGTAAAATCTAAATAGACAAAGGGTCAGAAGAGAGGCACGGAGAAGGGAAGGGACTTGGCCGAGGTCACCCAGCAGGCCAGTGGCAGAGCCAGGAATAGCATCAGAGGTTTCTGGCTCCCTGTCCTCTGAGTCAGTGCCTGAAAGCAGCACCCTGACCCCTGCCTCTTGCAAGGCTTGCAGGCATGTTTAGCATTATCTAGAGAAGGTGACTTTCTGCCCCTAATAGAGCCTGTAAATTCTCTGGAGCTGGGACTGTTAGCTACGTGGTTTGAGGGAGAACACAGTGAGGCCTGATGCACAGCTGGGGCCTCTGGGGTGCTGTGAAGTTAAGAAAAAATAATGGAGCTATTTGCAGGCGGCTGTTTAGCAGCGTGCCGTCCTTGGCTCGTTTTTCAGGCAAGTCAGCGGAGCTGGGGCAATCTGCATCAGTTGCAAAGATACCCCAGCCAGTTCGGGCTCCTTTAAGGCATCTTGGGCTCGGGACCCAAACCTGCTAATCGTTTTTAGCCTTAGATTCTGAGAATATTTGTTTCAGGCTCATCTCCGGTCACCGCCCAGATATGCAGACCCTGGCTTTTGCATGTTTTCATTCCACGAACACGTATCATGCAATTATAGAAAGGGTTTTATTGCTCAGTATGATAATTACAGCTCATGCTTTGATGATAGTACAGGTTTATTTTATATTGTTAGCATGCAGTTTAAATGCAGAGGGTTTTGATGACTTCCCTTTAATGAGCTTCCCATGTTCCCCTGGAAGCCCCCCAACCCCTTGTTCTCTCACTAACATGTCCAGTAAACCGTGCCTGGCACTTCAAATTCACCGCCACAAGTCCTTTTGCAATGAGACCCCAGTTCTCTCCGCGGAGGGAAAAGGAGTTTTGAACCAAAGACTAGGGGTGCTTAGATCTGCCTGTCTGCCCTGGGGGATTTCTCAGGAGAAATTCAGAGCGAACAACGATACAGCCAGACAGGCACTGCAATACTTAACGAATGCACATCACCACCATGGGAAGGAACAGGGGGAATTTGCAATAAGGACAAGTTCAGGCAGCTCCTTTCATTTAGTTGCTGCATCTGAATGGGTAGACCCAGAGGCCTGATACTCCCAGCTTCAGAGCGTCAGTCTGTCTGAGTGGTAAAATCTCGACTTCACTGAATTACAGTGAGTCCCTCCTGGCATTCTCGTGTCAAAGCAGGTGGCTTTCTAGTTGGAACTGGCTCTGAAGGCTGCTCCCATGAACTGTGCCGTTCTTTACCTGCAGCCAAGTGACAGCTGGAAACAAGAATGTGATGCATGTGCTAAAAGTGGTGATTAGTAAAGCTGGAGTCCACTGGAGCAGAAAGTAATGAGAAACCATCTCCTTGCCAGTGAGAACCACAGCACTGTCTCCTCCTGTTACCAGCTAATATGTTGAATGGAGGTGATGTGGAAAAGGCCGCTTAGGGAATGATGCTTCCAGCCAGCGCCTGCCTAAGTTCTGCCATCTTGCTGCCTCGATTGCAGGAGCCTGTTATATTGAGCCAGAAGCCCCTGGCTCGGTGCAACTGGAAACGCACACTTCTGCGGCCTCACACTTCCTCTCTGCCCCGGGGGAAGGGGAAAAATCTCTTCTGATTTATCCTATAAACATCCCTTGCAGGACAAGGTGGGATGTGAAAGATGTGGACCCACATGCGCCCCCGAGTCCCTGGCTAATGCTGTTTCAAGCATCCATAACTTTTTTCCATCTACTCAGTCTAATAAAAGATAGCACATCTGCTCAAAAAACCTTCCCTGCCTATGTCCTTAGACCAACACAGCTACAACCAAAAAGCAAGCATCCATAGAGGCAGCCCAACACAGCTGTTTAGCCACGTCCACTTCTTCTGCCCTTCCCTCCAAAGGTGTTTGCATCTGTGCATCAAATGTTAGTACAGGAGATGAAGGGCTGATTTCCCATGGTGGCAGAAACAGGCAGATGCTGGGGTGATGGGCGTTATCAAATGCAGTAGGGCAAGATGATGGGGGCCATTCAATAGGAAGGATTATAACAGATCAGCCCAGCGTTTCCATCCAATTCTGTGTCCTGCTTCTGATCAAGGCCAGCACTAGCTGCTTCAAGAAGATGAAAGAAACCTCCATGGGCAATTCTTGTGTGACCTATCTCTAAGGGTAGTTTTTTTTCCCCAGACCAAGCAGTTAAATCACTGGCCTGTGTGTAGAAGCAGGAAGGTTTTATAATCCTATGAGTTTCACCATGGTGGGGAGCAGGGGCTACTGATTTTGCACCACTGTCACTGAGATCAGGAGTGGTGACTGGGCCTGGATCGTTAAAAAGTGGGGATGATTTTCACTTGCAGTTGATGGGGTTATACTTGCTTTAGGGCCACTTCATGCTGTTCTTGTGGTTCAAAGAGGCCGTAACATAAAAGAGGATCTTAAGAGGATCCATTAAGCTCCATTAAGGATCAAAAGAGGAGCTTAATGGATCTCCAGCTTGCAATCCAGCTGGCAACACCCGAATGGTAGATATTGCCGTGAGGATATCATCTACCAATAGGCCCTCTTGGTTTAGCAGTGTTTTGAGGGTGGATGAAAAAGACGGGGCTCAAAAATGTACCAAGGAAACATGTTGCTCTGTTTTGGGCTCTCAAATTCTCTTCCCCGTTTCCCACGAGGGCAATTCACCATCCAGCATCACCCCCTCCATCTTGCCAGCTACGTGGAAGCCTGCAGTGCACTTTGGGGACAGTGTAACCCAACAATTTAGCTGCCTTAAGCAGAGGGAACCAAAATATGAGAATTAAAGAATAAGTCCCTCGACGGGTGTGAATGCGCCTGACTCCGCTGATATCAAAGCAGCGACAGCCCTGTACAGTGGGGAGGTTCTGGCCCATCTGGTTTTCTGTTAGATTTTTTTTCTCCCTCCCTCCTTCTCTTTTTGTCTTTCAATCTCTCTGTGGGTGCCTCTTGCTTCCCTGTTCTGCTTTTCTGCACTACTCCTTTTCTTAAAATTGGGTTTAATCCTATCCTCTCAGAGTCCCTCCTGTGCAGAGCATAAGCGCCAAAGCCGTCCCAGCTGGAACCCAACTTTCCAGAGTGTGTTGAAGTGGGCCACCAGGAATCCTGCTCCACCCAGCCCAGTTGTGCCAGTGGGAGACAGGTGCAGACAGACAAGGTTGAGAAGGAAGAGAACTGATTGTTCAGTTAGTGAGAGAACCACTGGGGTTTTGCAGGACGAAGCGGAGACCTCGTCCCACGCTGGTGGAGCCCAGTTAGACTAGAAGGGGCAGCACCTAGTGAGCGCAGTCAATGAATCAACCCTCCAGAGCAGGCGAGGAACCCCTGCGTAGGCTGCTATTGACACCCATATTATGCTATTGCAGAAGCCAAATCAAACCATCAAGCAGCGTTAAAATGAGACTGAAGGCCTTCGCCCAGCATGGGTCACTGGATCTGGGGTGGCATTGACCTGAGGACAGGGGGAGAGGCCAGGGATCCAGGGCTTGGGGTTAAATCTCAATGACACTAGCCCGCCGCAGGCAGAGTGGTGCATCGGGGGGCATCGCGTTGCGCTGGATCTCGTTCCCATCCAGTCGTAAGACCTGGAGCCTGGAATAGTTCATGACATCCACGACTGTGCAGAAGCTGCTGATGGAGAATTCTGTGGGGAGAGAAGAAGACGGAGAGCTGAGACAGCCGGAGCCCAGATCCATCTAGCAGGTTGTCTTAGCTAGATTCATACCATTGGTAATAAGCCGTAACGTGCATTTATTAGTATGGTGCATGCTACTGCAATGGCTTACTGCCTAGAGCAAACTGCTAAGAACCACTCACCCACAGCACATTCACTTGGGTCACAGGCAGGGCTTGCGTGCAGATTGTTTTCAACAAAGTCACTGTCCTCAAAAATGCATAATGATTTTGGGGGGCTTGAGAACTGGATTTCAGAGTGCTGAGCCCAAACCCTGTGAAAATCAGACCCCTTTCAACTAGGGCAACCAGTATCACAGGTCGTTGCAGAAAATCCTGACCATAAGTCCTTACCCCTTGAGCAAAAGAAGTAATTCTTCTAGCTCATATCAATAATAAGCTTTTTTGTGGACCAGGCATGAGATGGGGACAACTCTCACTTTTTCTGGCGTGCTTTAGGAGTAGCCCTGCTGATGTCAATGGAGCATGACTGCTATCACAGAGGAGTGATTCAGACCCCCTGTTTGTATTAATGGGGTGAAACCAGATGTATCGGAGGTCACAGGTGGGTCTATCTCCTTGTCTTCAGCAAGATCCCTCTGAGGACAGTTACGGGTGCTGTGCTCCCAGCTCAGCTATTATAAAGTATTTGGCAACCCTGACAAGCCCCAGGTGGGTCACTGGGGTGGGGGTGCATGTTTCAGAGGAGGGTGGGAGATTTGGTTGTAGCTGTGTTGCTCTAAGGACATAGGCGGACAAGGTTCTTTGGCTAGAGGTGATATCTTACACCGAGGAGCTGGAAAAAATGTTCTTTGCAAGCTTTCGGGCACAGGGGAAGGTGGCAGGGCCCAGCTTCCTCTGCAGGCTCTGGGACAGGAGTGAGCAGCCAGGGGGCAGCAACACTCCAGGACTTGGGAGATGTGCAAGAAATACCTGGGGGAGGAGGAGAACAAAGAGAACTCCTTAGCACAGCTTTTCCCTGTGCAAAGCTGGAGGGGCAGGGAGGTGATGGCTGTTCAGAGGTAAATTCCAGCAGTACAGTGAGAGTCAGGAGGCAGGTGGAGGGAATGGGCCTGGACTCTCCTGCCAGCACTTTCAGTGCTAATAGAAACTCATATGTGGATTTGCTAAAGCATTGCCCAGTGGTTAGAGCCAGGGACCTGGGACACAGGATTCATGCATGCTCTTCCTGCCTCTGCTACTGTTTCACTGTGCAACTTGGTCAAATCACTTTGCCCCTCTCTTGCCCAGGTGCAACACCAGGAAAGTAATACAGCCCTACCCTATTGCTTCTAATACGGTGGTGCCCTGATGTCCTGGGTTCTGTACATACCTGTAATAAGAGAGATTCCTGCCTCAAACGCCTCTCAGGCTGAGCAGACTGGACAAAGGCTGAGACAGGAAATTCAGGGGGAATGACCTGCCCCAGGCCGTACAAGGCAGAGCCAAGATTCAAGCCACAATCCGTATCTTCCCAGTTCTGTTTCCTGTCGGCTGGGCCACGTTACCTCGGTTTAAATTATTGGCTTTGTAAAGTCGTTTGTGATCCCCGGATGAAAAGGCAGCAGACAAAGACCTAATACTATTCTTCAACTGAGGTGTGGTATAGGGAAGACTTTGTCAGCCTCGGAGGGACCACCACCACTATCGTAAAGGCTCAGCAGAGGCCAGATATGTATGTATTACAAACCCTGAACACTGATTCCCTTGATCCGCTGCGTCCCTTGCTCACTACAGGGGGCAAGAAGGAAGAAGCAGGGGCTTTCTGCACAACTCGTTAAACTTGAAAGGTCAAATGCAAAACCTGCAGTAAAAATGAATGAATAAGCAGAGCAGCTTGAGATCCAGAACAATTTAATGGCATCTGTGGACACATTTAGCAAGTGCATTTTTTTTTTTTAAAGCAAACATTTGGAAACTGGCTCCTGTCTCAGCTATCCATCACTTCCCCAGCGTGGGGCTGCGTGTCTCCTCTGCCACAGCTGACGGCATCACTAACACTTAATTAAAAGAGTGCACACAATGTAGCGAGCTGCTCACAGTCCTGTGACACCACCGCTGCTTAACGAAGATCGTGACCTCGGGGCTTGATGGGTGAGCAAAGTGGGAATGGATTTTTCCAGCTGTTTCGGGTTTTTTTGAAAAAAAAAAAAGAGTCTGTTCTGTTTTGTTTTCTCCTTTGAGAGAATATAGGTCCTGGAAGAAGATGCCACATGGCAGTTTCTGGAGCTAAAACTGTGGAGCGCAGGAAATGGTGCCGCAAGCTTTTTTGCTAGTGGTGTCACTAGCAGTAACCCGGAGGGACTTTTTCTAGTGTCTATCCTAAGATGGTCCCCGTTACAGAAGTGTCCGAGCCCCTCGCTGTCCTTGTAGAATACCAGGGGGAGGTCAGTGCTCCTATCCCCACGTCACGAGTGACTGATCAAGGTCAGACAAAAAGTCGGTTGTGTAGGTAGCAGTTTGTCCGGACAACCTGGCTCCGAGTCATCAGCAGCCTCAGAAGAAGCCATCTCAGAGACTGGGTACAGAAATGGGAGGCTGTACACTGGGACACAAGAGATCTGGTTTTAATCCCAGCTCAGCCACCCTCTCCTTTGCCTGCCTTGTCTATTTGGACTGGAAACTCTTCGAGAGAGAGTCTGTACAGCCCATCCCCCAATTGGGTCCCAATCTTTGTGGGGACCTTTAGGCAAGGGAATAAGATGAAAACCTTGAGTCTGCCGAGCATCCTCCAGGACAAAGCTTGCTCAGCGACTGACTCAGGTTGGTTTCTAAAGGTCACCGCAAACTGAAAGGTTCCCTGTTCCCTACCAGCCATTTTTACAGCCTGCACGTACATGCCATTAATAATTCTGGGATCTCCCTTGCAATGTTTCCATTCTCTTTTGAGAGGGGACCAATGTCTGAGCAGGAGAGTTGCTCCTGTGTGCAGAATGTCTTACAGAGCAATCTAGACGCTGACCTAAGACTTTCCAGTGTGCCAGCATCCTCCCATTACATTACTTCGGATAATTCAAAGTTGAAGAATAAATCAGCCAAAGGCTGCACTCCCAAATGATGCCAAGCTGGAGAAATTTCAAGAGCTATGGATGCAAGAAGTTCGGTGCATCCCAGTAAACATGGGAAGAGAGAGAAAGGCATGTCTTTCTTCTTCCCATATGTCCTTTTGGTTGGGCCTTTCTAAAGAGAGCCATCGATGATGCCAGAAACTTTTGTGTCCTAGTTTTAGGGCCCTGCAGGGTGGGTCAGACGCTGCCTTGGGCTAAAGACTCTTCTTCCAGGAGCTTTGCTAGTAACTAGCCAGTGCCAGCCACAGCTCAGGGTTGCAGTCTCCCGTCTCAGCCCCCGTGCGCAGCTTCCACTAATGAAAGCTGGTTCCTGGCCAGTCAGTGCCTCTATGAGCCAAAGACACATCAGTCACGGAGACTTTTGAACCAGACAGTGCTGCCTCCGCAGGTGTCACTAGCAGCAAACAGAAGTCCTGCCCGGTAAAGGGGCCATGTCAAACTCACAGGCGACAGGCGGGAGGGAATGATCTGACCGGGACTCGCACGGCTCCTGGGGTCTCGTCAGATGTGCTAAGCGATGGCTCTAGAAGCAGGCTCCTTGGCTCTGCTTTCCTCCTCGTGTCGCCAGTGTGACGGAGCCTGGCGTTAACGAAGAGGAAGCAGAGAGACGCCTGCCGTCAAGGTAGGACCGAGCAAGCCCGCAGCATCCATTACAACCCCCGGAAGATCCCCGAAGTGGGGAACTGCGAATAGGGAACCACTGGCTGGAGGACTGTTTGGACTGGGAACGGATGGCTCGGGGCCTGCTCCACATGGCAATCATTTGCTGATCACTCCAAACGGAGCAGACACATGGAGTTACCAGCAAGTGATCCTCTCATAGCGCAGCCACTGGTACCTGCAGTCTGGGGGGGCCCCCACCCTGTCTGACCCCATCAGAGATCCTGCTACCCCAGCGGGAGGGAGCCGCCTCCTTCTCAGACGCTTGCTGAGGTTTTATTGTCGCTATCCCGCAGGACGCCCCAGATCAGCCCACGCCGGTGTCGGAGCTAGTGTAAATGGATGCAGTTCCTCTGCCAAGGAGACTGCCAGGAGGGGCAGGCAGCAGCTCTGATCAGCGGGCTGTAACAGTGATGTGTGCTGGCAGCGCCAGGCTGTGGAGGAGGGGAGCGGTGGCTCTCCAGCACCCCAGGACCCGGGAGCATCACTGTTTTGACACCCCTGCCAGCAATGTCAAGCAGCGAGGGAGCCATACAGGGACAGATACGTGAGACATGAGAGTAGGCAGAAACTCAGATGAGACAGATGCGCCCCCCGCCCCGCCCCCCCGGTGCCAAATGCATCCGGGCATCACGTAGTGCAGTTCCTATGGATGTAAATGATGGCCTGTGCTAGAAGATGGGGGTACACGGAAAGCTCATACTGACTTGGCCTTTCCCCCTGGGCACATAGGCACTTCAGTGCACCAACACTATGCTCCATGCTCCCGGGGCCAAATATAGCCCTGCTGGGAGCAGACACCCAGCAGGTGTCAATGCCAGGTGTGACTTGCACCGCTTACACCTTCTTCCCTAGCAAAGTTGCAGCCAGCGGGTCTGTTGGCACTTATCCATGCCACTGACTTCAGTGGAGTCACTCCTGATTGATACCCACGTCTGTGGGGACAGAATTGGGCCCGGCATTTCACTTTCACCATCACTTATATCCTTGCGTAGGGAATTAAATGAACATCCCTGGGGTTACTGTCTTATACACCACCATAAGGAGAAGCAGAATATTGTCTCTCACCTGCCGTAAGAAGAGCGACTTTCTTTCTGTTGAAGCTTCCTTAAATAGCTACACTAATACAAAGGAACCAAATGGGTCCAAATAAATGTGTTTACTAACTATATTCAAATACACCAGGCGTAGCTACTCGTGTACGACTCTTCTGATTAGCTTCCATAATGTCGAGTACAAGTGCCATTACAACAGCACCATTCAGCCAAGGATCTCCAAGCACTTTATGAAGATATCATCACAGATGGAAGAAACGGAGGCACAGGGAGGGGAAGTGATTGCCAAAGGCCACCCAAGAACTCCGTGGCAGCGACAGGACCGAAATCCCAGGCTCTACATCCCAGTCTCCATGCTCAAACCAGCCTCTGGCGGCCAGCAAAGGCATCTGACTCATCGCCCTCCCGTTTCCTGCCCTCGCACTGAGCACTGGATCATGCGCTACCCTGTCTGCGTCGCAAGTTCAATGCCAGGGTGGTACTCACCATTGATTTGGTTGCCTTGAAGGTAGAGGTTCTCGAGCTGGGTGCTAACCCGGGGGATCTTCTGGAACCTGTTGTAAGACAGATCCAGCTCAAGAATGCTGCTGCTGTTGAAGGCGTTGGAAGCGAGTCCCTCGTTCGTCAGGGTGTTGTGGGCCAGGCGGACATAGAGCAGCTTGGGGGACACCTTGAAATACTCATCTGGGATCGTGTTGATGTAGTTATGTTCTAGGTAGAGCTGTTCCAGAGCGATCGGGAGACCATCTGGGACCTTCCTGAGGTGGTTGTAGCTCAAATCAACCAGGATCAAGGACTTTAACCCCTTGAAGGATGCTGCTATTTCATAGATCTGGTTGTGACTAAGGTACAGGGCGGTGAGGTTCTCCAAGCCTTCCAGAGCGTTGGCTGGGATCTTGGTGATCTGATTGTAATCCAGGTGGAGCTCTCTCAGGGACCTAGGCAGGGGGCCGGGCATCTTGGTCAGGTTGTTGTTGTTCAGATACAACCTCTCCAGGTTCTTGAGCTTGGCAAAGATCTTCTTGCCCATCTTCTCGTTGCTGATCTGGTTGCCGTGCAGCGCGATCCATTCCAGGTTTGTGGCATTGTCAAATGCTGCCTCTTGGATGGAGGTGATCTGGTTGTTCTGGAAGTAGACATACTTCATCCTGGAAGGCACAAAGGGCAGATACCTCAGGTTGCGACTGTCACAGTACATCGCGGAGGAGAGGTTGGGCGGACACTCGCATTCCTGGGGGCACTGCCTGGAAACGGGCTGCACAGACTCAGGGGCGGGTTCTGCTACGGACATTTCCCCTGGAGCATAATAGTACGGGGGGCCTTCATCCTCGTAGTAGGGCACGTAGTTGTAAGAAGGTATCCGGGCTTGCCGAAGTACATACTGCATCCATAGATCTTCATCATAATAATCCTGGGCCTGTGAGACCCTGCAGATCCCAGCCACTATCAGGATAGCAACCCAGTGCATTGTGTTGAACCTCAAGGAATCTGTATGGAAGGAGAAAGGGGCGGGGGGGGGGAACAGGAGCATTTATTAGGTCAGGCACAAGTAAAATAGGAAGCTGATGGGAGGTTGTGGAGCTGAATGGACAGAGCAGTGGGCAGACTGAGATCTTCACCTGGTCTTCTGGGTGAGTGGGGGCCAACCAGACCCCCTCACTTTATCTCAGTGTTTCTATCTGTAAAATGGGCCACCATGGTAAAGCATTTTGAGATGTACCGGTAAATAAAGGGCTATTTAAGAGCTGGAAGTTATTATCAGATCACTGAGGATCTAGTGCTACTGCAACAGATAGGATTAATCCAGCTTTCCAAGAATGTGTCTGTAAACATTTGCTCTAGTAACAGCTGCCAATTCTCAACCCTTTAGTTTGCCGTGCACGAACATACCTTCCAGTGAAATTTTTAATGCAGGATTTTTACGGTGTAGGATGCAGGGGCGCCAACTGAGATTTGGATCTTTGGTGCTAGCTGCAGCATGTATTAAGAGACAAACTCCTTGCCCTAAAGAGCTTACAGGGCATTTAGACGAGGTGCACAAAAGAAGAGGAAACAGAGGTGGGAGGGGATTTGCACACAGTCACCCAGTGGGGAGCAAAGCCTAGGACTCATGACTCCCAGTCCGATGCCTGGCACACTGCAAATGGAGCTTTGTACGGCTTTGTACCAGGAGCCTCTTCGCATGTGCATCCTGGAAGCTGTTTGAGAGTCATCCACTAAGGCAGCAGAAAAAATGCAATGTGATTTTATTTTATTTTTTAAAATAGCCAGCTGGGTATTGCAGAGGACACTCTGTGAATAGCAAGTGCTTGAAGCGACTTCTCTGTAATAGGAGTTAATCTTTAGGAGAAGGCTCAGGAGACCAAATTGACCGCACTCAATTAGTTTGCCGTGGCTGATTACAATCTTAATCGATACAGCTCTCCATTACCAATCCAAAAGGAGCCGTGTGGCAGCTGCAGGATGGATTGCGCTCAACAGACTCGTCAGTCCTACTCATTTACAACACACATTCCTGCAGCATTTCGCCAGCTCACTTTTGCTCATCTCATCAGCAGAAAAATGGAGCGTTCCGACTGTTTGCAACGCGTGTGGAATCAGACTCAACAAGTTCAAGCTTATTTTTAATGAGCACACGTTGAAAAGCCTGGGTGCTGCAAAGTTCAGCTTGCACAATTCATATGAGTACTCAAGAATTAGGGGGATCTCGTTCAGGCATGCTAATAGGCGAGCACAACAACTGGGGGGAAGACAGTCAATGTGGAACCCAGAAATTAACATTAAGCATAGATCTATGAATTGGAAACCCAATAGAAAAAGATTAACACCTGTTCGTGGATAACTTGCAAACAGAAAATGAAGGAGAATAAATGAATGGGATGAAACAGTTTGCCGGGATTATTTCAAATCATCATATGCAGAGACCCATAGGTATGGTTCAGTGGAACAGGAGATATTTTGACTAGAAGAGTAGGTACGACTGAGAGAATAGGGTTTTAGACTGGGGCTCTGCAAACCTTGATTTTATTCCTGCATCTGTCACAGATTTCTTTTAAGTGACTTGTTTGCGGTCACACCATCTAGCCTGTGCCTCAGCCTATAAAATGGGATTAAGCTTCCCACCTCTCTGAGAAGGTAAGTAGGTAAATCCTGTTGGTGACAGTGATTCATACAGGGTCCTAGATGATGGCTTTTCTTCCTTCATTAACACTTATTAACCTGGTGTAGAATAGCAGGCAAAGATGAGCTCTATCCAGGTGATGGTCTTTGCTGCTCTGAATGGGGGATGAGAGGGGATTCTGCTTCCCTGCTGACCTCTCCATCCAAGGTTGGACATTCAGAGCCACAGAGTCACTTCTGTGACTCTGGTGTTCACAAGCAGAAGTGGTGGCCTGTGCAATAGGTGCACCTAGTCCCCGCTGAAGATGGATCACCCATACTGCAGCAAAGGGTTTCCCTCCTTTCACTGTGGGGTGGAAGGAGAGTCTGGGGAGTCTCTTAATTAAGGTTATCCTTACTGCCGCTCGGCACTCTGGAACTACATGCAACACGATGTCAAGCAAGAAGGTTCCCTGCCCTGGTCCCCTTTGCTGTGGCGTGAAGCTCTGGCCTCCTGCCAGCCCCGAGGTCTGTGTGATATACATACCCGGGGCTGGCTGAAATCAATGCACGCTGCAACCTGGAGCCCATGCACACGTATGGTCGCCAGGACTGGCTTGTGGGGAGGTTTCTGTCTACAGAAGGGTATCGGAGCAAACCAGAAAGAACCCGGTGCCAGTTGCATGTCTCAGAGGCATTCCCAGTCTGCCCCGCTGTCATTTTCACTTATGGCAGGACTTTGGGACGTAAGTCCCCTGAACTCCCGCTAGGAAGGCCTGGGCTCCACGTTGCGATGCGTATGTGGGCTCACTCGCTCTGTGCTGACTGCACCAAACCTGGAAGCGAGGTGGCGAAGCCACGCGGAGGAGGCATCTCCCACTGCGGCCCTGGAGGTCTCCATCTCCAACATCCTTGAGAGCAGTGGTGGAGGCATCCCCAGGGCAGCTTCACCATCTCCTTTCTGAGTCTGATGCTTGTGGAAAGGGAGCAGGTGAGCAGGGCTGCGCTTCTTAATCTCTCCCGGTGTCCCTATCTTTCACTTACGCATCTTGAGGGGCAATAATACTATGTCCTGTCCTTTTTGGTCTTAAACTCTCAGCTGTTAGAGGCAGGAATGGTCTCTCATTAGCTGTATGTGCAGCCCAATGGGCCTCCAGTCTTGGCTGGTGCTGCTGAACTAGAAGCAATAAAGAGGCCTCCAGACACACAAGCAAGTGGGAAAGTTGGTGCCCCATGCACCCTTTGGATTCGGTGCCTGGAGTAGGACCCCACCAACCCAGGTCTGCTGTCTCTGCAGTGCAGATACCCCACCACCAAGGATCCAGATGGAGTGGGCTGTCTTCAGACTCATCAGTTACCATGGGGAGCCCCTGAATTGCTAGCACTGGGCCTAACTGTCCCAGACTCAGAGAGATGCACACCAGCTAAAACTGTAGCAGGGGATGGGTATGTATAGCTGCAACACTAAATGCGAATCTCAGCACTCCAGACAAAGAGGGTACAGTGCTGCTCTGATCCCGACTGCCCTGCCCCGAGCTGGCTAGCTGGCACACGGCTCATGCAGGAAGAAAAGAGGGATTGAAACCTCTGTGGTCAGACTCTTTATATTTTTTTTCTATCCCACTTTTTCCATACGCATGGGAGTGCCGGCAGCTGATGGAGCAGATGGAACAGGGTGCATTAGAGGCTCTGAGTGTGCTGTGAGATGTTGGCGCACACGGGCTGCTTCGGGGATCGGTGCTTCCCCTGCTCCCATTCCAGGGGCACCTTGCCTGGTAAAATACGGCTCCCGGCTTCTGTGCCAGCTCTGCCTGGCACGCAGGCATCCTCCACCCATGCTGAAATTCTCTTTCCCCCGTGCAACGCCGATCGAAGGACACCTCTCTACCCTGTGCAGCACTGTTCCTTAAGGAAAGTCTCCGTTACACAGAATGGCACCTAGGGGCTCTTTCATCCATATGCAATGCCTTCCTGGATGGTCTCTGTCTTGATTCCTCGACATACACCACCTTTTCCCTCTCTTTCCGGGGCTTCTCTTCCATCTTCTGAACCCTTGCTGTCGGTGTATTTCCACCACCCAACTCCTTTTCTATGGTGGTATCTGAGTTCCTTCCAGATATAGGTTTTTTTATATATATACACACATACACACTGAAACGCTGTCTCCATCAGCCTGACCAAGCCTGTTTCACTTTCTAATTGGGATTGACACCCTGTACCCGCATGAGATTTATCCAGCCCTTATCATTTGCACCTTCTGACCATCGCAACCTAGGTGTGCTAGAACCGAGTGTGGATGGGACACTGACACCATAGCCAGGTACCTGTCCTGGGAGAAGGGGCACTCAGGTGGAGGTTGCAGCATGGAGACTGGCACAAATCTCATCTCCTTTCTCCCTTCCAGGAACTTCACAAATTGCCAAAGGGGGAAAAGGGTTAGTAAGGATGATTGCTTTCCCCACTGCTCCCACACCAGCCATTCAAACAGCCGTCCAGGCTCAGCTCTGTGCCACCCGTGTTGCTGGCATGTGATGCACATGCCACCCTGCTTCAGCGTCGTGCTGGCAGCGTGGCGAGCGGGGTTGCTTTCCCTCTGCCGCACAGGTAGGCAAATAAACGGAGTTAGAGACAATCCAAATAAATGCAGAAAGGAACTTACCCGGCTAAGAGGGTCTTTTCCAAAGCCTCAGCACTCTTCTGCCTGATCTCCTTGTGTTAAAGAGCATGTGTGTGCATCTCAGTTTGCCAGGGTTGGTGCCCGCCCCAGATCCCTAATCAAATATTGTGCTTGCAGGTCACAGGCTCAGCAGGGTGGTATTTCTTTCTCTCTTTTTTTTTTTTTTGGTGAGTGACCTCCTAACAGCAGACAGTTTGCAGAGGAGAGTGAAGAGACCCTAACGCTGCCTGACGTTATAAATAACCTGCTTTTTCTCTCCTCTCTCCCTCTCTCTCTCGCTCGTCTCTCCTTGCCGAAGCGTTGGCAGTTTCCAGGCTCTCTGTTTAACGAGTTAGTGGAATTGTGGATGTTGTTTTTAACAGAGTCTCGCTAGGTCTCCTGTGTTTCTCATCAGGAAAAGCTGATGAGGCAGGAGGCCAGGTTAAAAAAAAAAAAAAGAATAAAAAAGTATCAAACCTTTGAGGGACGACGATGAGCTCGTCAGAGATGGAGCCGCTCTGACCTGTGTGCCGGCAGGATGAGATAGATCAGAGCTGCCCTGAGGGTGCAAGCCCTTGCCTGTAGGTCATCAGCCAATCTCAGCATGCAGATATATTGCAGAAATATTTCTCTCTGGTATTTACTAGCAACATCCAAGGTACAGAAGTTACATACCGAAGATCTCATACAACACTAAGAATTTGTCTTCACCTCTTGGTGAGAGGAGTCAGATTGGCGGCCCTGGGAGCTGAAGTCCTTTGCCCAGTTGCAGGGAGGGAACAGTTTGGTGCTTAGCTACTGTGGTGAAGGATGCCATAGAGAAACCAAGGCAAAGGTAGAAGCCCGGGTGCCAATCTGCACTCTCTCTCTCTCTGTGGCCTCCCTTACTATAGCCTCTGGATAGCTCATAAGCTTTAACATGGGCATCGTCCAAAAACTCCTGTCATAGGGGAAAGTGTTGATGATCTTGGTTTTAGAAACGGGGTGTGGAGGCAGAAGAAGACAAATGCTGCCCTGTATGACCTTAGACAAGTCACTATTTTGAGCTCCAGGCTAACCCCCCCCCCCACTAGACTCTCCTTCCTTTCTGGAAGGGGAGTCCAATTCCTCCACTCAAATCCTCTGCAACTACAACGAGCTCCCTCCTCTGTGCGCCAGCTTTGTCCACCGGTGACATGAGGATAATGCTGTGAAGGCAGCTTTGAAGTCTGTGGGGGAAATACGCTTACACTGGAGCTAGCCAAGTCTTATCGATCCACGGCACAGGAACAGGCAATCCAGGCTGCTCCCACCTTGTAGAGCCTTCTCTGCCAGATAGCCGCGGATTCGGTGCTCCAGGGCTTTGCCTTCCCCTGGGTTTCAAGTCACGTGCTGTTTTGAAAAATTCAGGACACAATACTTATTATTCAAACATTTCCTCTCCCTCCTACAAAAAAGAAAGAAAGAAAAACAAAGTCCAGCTGGTAATATATCCCTAGCTGCAGCAGCAAGCTGGATTCTGACTAAGGTTTTCAAAGGAACATGGATTTAGTTGCATTTAGTTAGGTGCCAAGCTCCCTTAGGCTTGTCTTCACTCATTTTCCTTTGAAAATCTCAGTTGAAGCGAATCCCTTCTTTCTGGTGTTCTTGCCATGGCCCTAAGAATCCATGAAGAGCCCAAAACAAACTGTTCATTGTAGCAAGCAAGAATATTATATTTGCCCATGGAGCTTCGAATCATTGAAAATGAGGGTTGGCAGGGATCTCAGGAGGTCACATCTAGTCTAACGCCCTGCTCAAAGCAGGACCAGCCCCAACTATCATCTTCCCAGCCAAGGCTTTGTCTATCTGGGTCTTAAAAACCACCAAGGATGGAGATCCCACCACCTCTTCAGGTAGCCTGTTTCAGTGTTTGACTACCCTCCTAGTGAGAGAGTTTTTCCTGATATCCAACCTAAACTTGCCTTGCTGCAGCTTGAGCCCATTGCTCCCTGTTCTGTCGTCTGCCCCCACTGAGAACAGGCCAGCTCCGTCCTCTTTGCAGCCGCCCTGCAGGGAGCTGAAGGCTGCTGTTAAATCCCCTCTCCGTCTTCTCTTCTGCAGACTAAATAAGCCAGTTCCCTCAGCTTCTCCTAAGTCCTGTCCCCCAGCCCCTGAACCATTTTCGTTGCCCTCCACTGGACTCTACAGTTTGTCCACATCCTTTCTGTAGTGGGGGGCCCAAAACTGGACACAGGACTCCAGATGCGGCCTCACCAGTGCTGAATAGAGGGGAAGAATCAATGCTCCAACCAGTGCAGCCCAGTCTGCCGTTAGCCTTCTTGGCAGCAAGGGCACACTGCCGGCTCCTGTTCAGCTTCTTGTCCACTGTCACCCCCAGGTCCGTTTCTGCAGAGCTGCTGCCCAGCCAGTCACCCCCCCAGCCTGTATTGGTGCACAGCTGGGGGGGTGACTAGTCCAATGTCCTGCTCATCTTGGTCTAAACTATCCCAGCCAAGCGTTTGGCTACCCTGCTCTTAAAAACTGCCAAGGCTGGAGATTGCACGGCCTCTCTGGGGAGCCTGTTCTGTCATCTAGACCAAGTAGTCCCAGTTCTTCCATTTTTTTCCTCATATTTCATGATTCCTTGAGCTCTTATCCTTTTTTGTTGCTCTTCACTCAACTCTTCCCAATTTGTTCACATGGTTTATGAAGCGCGATGCCCCCAAACGGGACACACTATGACAGTTCACCAGTGCTGAGTAGGGCAGAAGATCCTAAGTCACTTTTCTATTTTAGCGTAGCGTTATTTGCGTCTTTAAATTTCTGCAAATCCCCGGTTCCTCTGACGTCAGGTTTAACACTGGAGACATGAACTTTGTTTCGTTGGTGTTATCCTCTATCTTAAAGCTATTAGAAATAAACCGGAGTATGAATCCACAGAATTTTTCAGCAGACACTTACTACATTGACACCATTTGATACCATCCCAATGGAAGAGGGATAACGGGGACTTGTTTATCTGTAATACCTTGCATTACGGTTATTTTGAGGAAACAAGAATTTATGCTCCAGAATGAGTACATTGTTTTTTCCCCATCTGCATAAAAAAACCTAATACCTAATAGTTTGCTGCAGATGGCCAGTATTTCCTGTGCCACCAGTGAGCTCTTTTGCCTGACTTGGCCTTTGTTTTTGGCATGTGAGACAAGCCTTAATACATTCTTCAGTGTTGCTGACAAACAAAACTCATGTGCTAGAGGCCATATCTTTTATTAGGCCAACTAAATAGTAGCCAAAAAAAGAAAAAAACTTTGCAAGCTTTTGGGTCTAAACCAGGTTGAGGAGAATTCAAAGATTGTAAAAGATCTCCCAGGTAGAAAAGAAACTTCACGATGCACAGGGGAGGTAGAGGGTGGAAGTTTTGCCCCCTGGGGTCCTCGCAGTCCTTTTGTGAGAGCGTTGCTCTGTGATATATGGAGTCGGCAGGCTTCTTCCCTGGAGGTGTCTGAACATTTCTTTTTTCATGGTTAGCAATGAAGTTTGCATTTCCAAACAGCTAAATACAATATTTTCCATGTTTCAGGGACATATGCTGTAGCCAGGTTGGTCTAAGAAATAGAGGCAAACAAAACTCTCGAAAGAAAAAAAAATTGCTACTATTTAGTTGGTCTAATAAAAGATATTGCCTCTAGCTCAAGGGTTTTGTCTCCATTTCTTAGACCGGCTATGGCATATATCAGTGTTGCTGTTCATTTAAAGCCAGCGTGCTGACCTTTATGCAGTCTTTTTAACATACTTTTCTGCATCATCATTTGGTTCACTCTCTGAATACCTTGAAACAAAATCCCATTTAGAACTGAGAGCCCTCTCTGAATCGGTGGCAGAGCCTAGGAACAGGCTGTCCTGGTCATCCTGTGCCAATAATCTTAATCACTTTCTGCCTATTCTCATCCTGAAGTGTTACTTTGGCGGTTGCCGTCCGCATTTCTTTGGAGGCCAGGAAGATTTTCTAATCCAACTGACGTGTAAAACATCTAGCTTTGGACTTTGAAACAAAGTGCATTTGTCAGATGCTCTGGAGCATGTCTACTGCTTCTGGTTCTTTCTGGGGGTTGAAAATTTGCAGATAATATGTTGGTAACTGAATACAATAATCCGTCACCCTGAAGTAGGGAGGTGTGTTTTTCACGTCCTGGTTTTTTGAGTAATAGCTATGAGTGGTCTACAGTAAGCTTCAGCTAATGCGTACCTCGCTTAAATAAAGACATGAAGCTTTTTGCTCTTTTCTCTTAGGCCGGGGGCGGGTAATTATTTTGGGCAGAGGGCCACTGACTGAGGTTTGGCAAGCCATCCAGGGCCACATGACGGGCAGCCCAGGGCAGATAAATATTAATTTGCTAAATTTTTGGGGGGCCCCACAGGCCGGATAGAATGGCCTGGCAGGCTGCATCCAGCCCCCCGGGCCACATTTTCCCCACCCCTGTCTTAGGCAAAGCTTCCTTTGCCTGTGTTAACCAAGAATTACTGAACACATCAGACCCTGCTACTTTCTGATTTTCTTCCTTTTCAGCCATTGCTTACACGTACAGAGCGAAGCCTCTTCCTATTGTCGTCCACGTGCCCAGGGAGTTTCAGCTCTGGTAGAGGTTTTAGCAGCTCCATTCCTTCTCCTTTAATCTTCTTTGGGCTTCTGCTCCTGTGTGGTGTTCAGGAATCATTCTGGGCTCAATATGTGCTTGAAAACGATGCCGTGACTCCATTGCACTCTGGCATTATGTTCAGGAGCTGTGCACGAGTGTGCCCCTTGCAGGTGTGGCTCTCACAGCTGCTGTTGGAGAGAGGGGGGTGGTCTACTTGGTTTCCTGGCAATCCTTCCTTTCTTTCCCTTGCAAAGATGCCCCAAATTTTGCAGTCACCAAACTGAAGCCTCATGCCTGATGGCTCTGACAGCGTGAGCAAGAAGGACTTTGTTGTCGGGCCTCTTCCCTTTCTCTTTCAAGGGGGTCCCTTTAGCGTAGTGCATCTGAGGATCAGGCACACCTCTGCAACCTCCATTAGCCCTGCCGGGGGACATGGCAGCTGGGATGGCATCCCCTTAGCTATGTTTTAAAGAAGAAGGCAAGGCAGTATGCCATGTAATGTCTCCAGCACTGCTGGCCCTAGCAGTACTTGGATGGGAGCGTACTTGAGGAGGTGCTGCTGGTGAACCAAGAAGCATTGCCCTGAGTTGGTACAAAACCAGTCAGATGCTATGAACTTCCAACTAACATGGCTAACTACCTCGCTACTTATATTTTAATGGGGAGAATCGAAAATCGAGGATTCAGGGCCCGCTTCTTACCTGCATACACTTTTCCTGCAGCACAGAGAAGGCCTGAGCCTGAGATAAACGCCCAGGCAGACAGAGCACGTACAGCTAGGGGGGAAAAGGAGACAAGAGTCAGAGCAAGAGGAGGAGAGACAGCCCTTAGCCACATCCAGACTCTGCAGTGGAGCCCAGCAGGATTTGTGGATGTCAGGTTGAATAGCAACTGCCTGGCATGTCTGAGTGTTTGCCTTCACGCAGGCTGTCCCTTGCCAGCTCTGCCTTCACTGTCCTCTTTGAAATTCAGAAACTATTCTGGTGTTGACACTGGCAAGCAGTGCCCTCTTTCCAAATAAATCAGCAGCGCATGCACGCTCCCTCTTCCCCCATCCTTGCCCCTCCCCACACATTTTTCTTCCATCTGGAGACGGCAGCTAACAGCAGAGGGTAGTCACCGGGTCTGTAAGAGATAGTCGAGCTGCCCAAGAGATCTGCATTCTTGTAAGGGTGTTGACTCGAGACACGCCAGCCACGAGCTGCGCTCTCAAGGAAGAGGCAAGGAGAGGTGGATTCAAAGAGCATGAGGAACATAAATCAGCCCTCTGGATGGGCGTGCTCCTGACATGCCGTAACGTCTTCAGCACTGTTGGCCTTAGCTGTGCTTGGATGGGAGAGCTCCCGTGAGAAGCCGGCGTGCCTGAGGAGGTAGCATTGCCCTGAGCTGGTACGAAACCCTCGCAAGCCCTGCATTGGCACAGCCGGATGAGATGCAAAACCCCAGGGTGCTGCCCACTCGTGATTGCTTTCCCGTGTGAAACACAGGTCTGAGCACCAGGGCAAGAGGCACAGGCTTGCGGCCAGCCCTAGTGTAAGCCAGGGGAATGTTTCATTCCTTAAAGCATGCTATGAATCAGGGAGCCTGTGCTTATGAAATGCTTCTGGCTATCCCGTAGCTAGAAAAGGCTTCATAACTTTCGGGGTAGGCAGAGGACAGTCTGCCGGCCTGCAGCACTCTACCCTGCATGCCCTCCTGAAAATAAAGCCCTTCTGGATTGCTTCAGTAATAGCTTCCCCCAGAGAAGCAGGGTGGCTGGAGTACCTGCATGACTTGGGGGGCTATTTAGAAATAGCAAAGTACACAAAGCAAATGCCTGTGACACTTGGCTCGGATGTGCCTTCCTATTGATCTGCCTCGTCGGTCAAGACTTATCCTTTGCAGCAACGATTGCATCTGATTATAGGTGTGTGCAGGACCTAACGCAATACAAGCTTGACCTAGATAGGGGTGGTAGATGGTCGGAAAGCACAGCTGTGGATGCTGCAGGTCAAGGCTGCGAGAGCAGGGAGAAGGCCGCGGCTGGCAGAGCAGGAATCGGGTGGCGGGAGAGTTATTAGGAAGCCGACGAGTGGCGTGGAGGGGCACTAGCAGAGAGGTGTGGAGGAGAGAGGGTGGCAGCTGGGTTGGTTATTGGGTGATATTGCAGATAAGAGCTGAAAAACCTTAGTTCAGTTGTGCATGAAAAACTGACTTGACCCTCGCTTGACAGCTACACTCTGGCTGCAACCTGTGGCTATTCTCCGACTTCCAAAAAATCCAAAGGTCAGCACAAGGCAGGGCTATTTCCCACTGGACCTCCTCTCTCATCCATCGTGTCTTTTTTAGCGGCAGAGTTTTCCACCCAAACAGCATTCTTGAATCAAGACTTGAGAGGCCGAAGAGGCAGACGGTCACCCAGACAATGTGGCTGTGGAGAGCAGCTCCAGCTCCTCTCCTGGAAACTCTGAGTCCAAGGAGCGTTGTTGGGTTGATGTTGTATAAACTCTTCCTGTGTTTCAGTGGAAAGTCTCCGATGCTTTGGCTCCCTGGCTTCCTTGGGTCAGACAGTTTCCATGGGAGATTCTTTGAATGCCTTTCCTCCAGTGAAATGCATAAGGGACTGTATGTTTTTGGTGTGGAGTTTCCTAGAGCAAGAGTGGGGTATCTCATCCACATCTTTTAGCTCGGGTGAAACTTCATGGTCCCATGAGCTGTGATGTCCATGGCTTGGCCAACTGACCTCACTCCAGAGATGCACTGGCTGGCTAGGGAGCTGCTAACTCATCTTTGCCTCAGGAAGTGCAGCCCCAGCCCACCCATTTTTACTTGAACACCTCAGATTTCCTTACCCTGTGGAAATTCGTTGCAGCCACCATTGGGTATTCACCATGGGATGGAGGTGCTCCTATCACCCGTGCCCCTGGAGGCATTGCTTTCTGCAGGGCTTCATTTTTAATCGGGTTTCTTGTAAGGCCCAGGGGCCAGGGGAAAACAAGCCAAGTAGGTTATAAGGCAGGCTGCCTGCAGCCTCTGCGGGGTACAAGCAAGAATAACACCTGACTTGAACACAGCAGCACTCGGCAGTAGATCTGACAGTGCATCCCGGAAGAGATGAGGATAACTGCCCTCGTTATACTGGCAGGGAAACTGAGGCAGGGAGTGGTAAGCTCACCAGCTCAAGCAGGTGGGTGCTGGGGAAGGGAACAGACCCCAGGTCTGTGACTTCCCCAGTGAGCTCTGCAATGCTGTGTCCCGCCCTGTGCTTTTTGTGCCAGGTACAGTCTGGGGTAAGTTTACGTCGGTGCTTTTGCTTCCTTTGAACTGTCTTGAAGCCCCAGCAGAGTAAAGACGTAGTGTCGACAGATTATGCTCCCTGCTTAGCCCGCCTTGACAAGTGCTGCCTGAGCTTTCTCTCCACGTGTCCATCCTCTGCCTTGACATCACACATCGCATGCCCCATCTGAACATCTCCAGCTGCTGCCCTGCCTGTGCCCCATGCAAGCCTTTGTGCCCTCCCTGGTGGGGTCATATTATCCCTGCACCCCCTGCTTGGATCCTCCTCCTCCCTTCTCAGTGAAGACCCCTCTCATTACAATCCGGCAGCGAGTGGGGACTGGGATCTCAGTAGCCGCAAACAGCTTCTAATTGACTCCAAATCACTTCTGGGGAGGTGGGGTGGGGAAACAAAACCCCGATTCCCCATTACCACCCACCACTCTGCTTCCAGCTGCTGACTCAGCGAGGCTGCGGCACTGGGAAATGGTAGCTTGCTGGACCAGCCTCTCCATTGTCCCCGGGTAATTATAGCCTGAGCTTTGGACCCTGGAGCCTTATGTTATTAACTCTCCCTTCTCCTGGGAAGTTATGGGTTGATTATAGGTTGGGGACAACCTCTCCTCCAAGACCCGAATCTTGGCCTCCGTGAGAAGATTTAGGAGAGGCGGCTTCTTCTGCTTTCCGTGGGCTCAACCCATTCAGAGCCTTTTGAGGGATTTCCAAGTGGCCCCTTCATGACTCACAGTCCCATTGCTCCCTACCTTATCCTGCCTGCTGCTTGGAGGCGTATAAGGAGCTCAAGGTAAGGTTGTCACTTGATAGGTAGGAAACTTTGGGCAAGAAGGTTTCTCATCAGAAAATGTTAATTTACCAAAACTGAATCTTTCTGGGGGGGAATACACCATTTTAAGGCAGGAGCAAGGTGCAGCTCCCCACAACCCCCACACAGGCTGTGACCAGGAGCCCATCCCAAACAGCATCAAAGAGACTGGGAGTTCCCAGTAGGGTTTGCATCCTACCTTAGGGCTTATCTCTTGCAGACGTTAGCTTACAGTAAGCACGGGTGTGAATTCACGGTGCACTAGCTGCTCTGCACTAACTCCCATGTTCTTAGGAGAAGGACATAGAAGCAATTTTCTGCTTTACTCTATAATCAGGTGCTTAGTGGGAACTGCCTGTGTGTGTGCTCACATCTCATGGTAAAATGAGTTAGACCTTGGTAACTTCACCTTCAGCCAAAGAGGGGAAAAATCAAGTCATTAGTTAACACCGCTAAGAGAGTGCACACGGGAGGGCACATTGAACCTCCAGCCTTTTTAGTGTCGAGGTCAATTTCTCATAGGAATTCCTCTTTTATGAAAGAGCTCAAAACTAGGAGGGGTTTTTCCAATGCCTGTCAGGGGGCAGCGTGAGCGAGCCTGTAGGTGCACTGCACAATTCAAGCGCCTAAAGAGCTCACAGGAGGCTCAGTTACTGGAGAAATAAAACCAAGAGCCTCCAGGGTTGCAGAAGAGCCAAGAGAGCTGTTTCCACAACATTAGCTGAGTGCAAATCCATTCAGGGGGACCTAAGTGAATTGCCAGTTGTGATTATTCCTGGGAGGTGTCCAGGTTTTTCTTTGCTACCCAAAGTATTACCAAGATTAGTGCAGCTGCTGCTTTATCTGGGGCACTCACTTTTCCTGCCGGGGTTTAGGCCATCTCTGTTGATCATGCTGCATGGATGAGGTCTCCTTATAGGACTTGGCGGGCCTGGTTCTTGGTGACTTGTGTACTTGCGGCAGGATAGGTGGGTAGCTGTGATGTCAAGGTGCATATCCTGTACCCTACGGCTGTATAATACATATACCTGGCTCCTGGTGGGTTAGAGTTGCCCAGAGGCTACTCTGATTTCAGCTGTAGGAATAAGTGGCTCCCAGCTAGGCAACCTGGAGCAGAGCTTGGAGAAGATGTCCACACGGCCTGTACCCAGGTCTGTTTCTATTTACTTTATAGCCTCTTTTTTCTCCCGAGTCGGCATAGAGAGGCTCTAATATAACTGTGACTTGGGTCCAAGCCTTTCTGTAATCCATGATACAGTCTGAAAGGGATTTTTGCCTTCTCCCATCCCTGTTTTCCGGGTCTGACGTCACGAGGGCCCTACTGTTCTGTGATCTGGTCAGAGCTCTGTTCAGAGCCATCACCCTGGGCCTGCAAACACTTGAATGAGGCTTGAAAAGTCCATAAACCATAGGCTGGAGCTCATAAACTTTCCTCATGCTGCTCAGACATCCCCCAGCTGGAAGGGAAACTCCTCTTTGCCATCTGACCTGAGGACCTCTGAGTACTAGTGAGCTACACTGCTCTTCATACACCAGGAAATCTGTTATGGACCATCATCCTCTCCAGCTGTCTTTTATGGTACTTGGGTATCATGGTGATGGGGGGCTGGACAAATGTCTCTGGGGACAGTTGGGGGAAAGCTGAGGCAATCAAGTGTACAAAGGTGGTATTTTTCTGCATGATAGTTAGGTTTTCCAAGGGGCTCAGTGCTACTGCCTGACCTGTTCTCAGGCTATGAGAATCATGGGAATGAAGCTGGACCAAATGTAGGATAACATGCTTCCCAGTTTGCGCCTCTGCAGATTCTAAGATCCCGTAAGGCTCTTGACGATACCTGCTGCACCTCGTTTCAGTCTTGGGGGCTGAGGCAGGCACCAAGATGCCCGCAGATCCCAGGGCGGCAGCAACCTGCAGATGGTGAGAGCTGGAATTATTCTTATTTTAATCCCCCTCCTTGGCAAGCTGGCTTGTGGCAGGAGGTTTGTAATGCTATGGGGGGCATTTAAAAGATGGCAGTGAAATAGCACCATGCAGTGTCACCAGCCCTGCTGCTCCGCAGTGCCAGGTGGTTGCTACAGCTTGGATCCAGTTTCCTAGGGCAGGTATTTGCTTATGCTGGGATGTGAAACAGTTTAGGGGTGTAAGGCCAGCTTTCCTCTATATGTGCCCCCTTTCCTTTTCCAGGGGGGACTCAGCAGCACTACCAAACAGTCCAGGGAAGCACAGGGAGGACAGGGGCACGCATGGAAAACCAGTTTGCTTTTCGCTGCTCTGCCTCCCCAGTTCAAAGTGTGCGAAGCTGGCTAGGAAACTGCATCTGTGCCAGTGCCACGTGCCATGTGGTGAAGTCCACGAGCCTGGCTAGAAACCCAAAAGGATTCCATGTGGTCAAAGCCTCAGGCCATGGGGCATTGGCAGAGTGAAGAGGGGTGTGGAGGGAGGCCAAGATCCCAGGGCGGGTGCCCACACCGACCGTGCAAGGATCACGTCCTTGAGGAACCCCCGCCATGCCTCGAGGCTGATTGAGGCTCCTTCTTTCTGGGTTGTTGCTACTGACTCAGGATGGGCCATGTGTTTCGTCGGGTTTTGTGGACTGAGGAAAGCAGAGCCCATGCATTTAGCAGTGCCGAGGCACCTCCTGCTCTGCATAAATCAGATACCTGCATAAATGGTATTTACAGTACTATATGGGATCCCCATTTGCCTCTTGTTCCTAAAGCCAGGAGAGCAGGTAGCACTTCTCCCACTCAGATGTGGGGGGTCCTCCGCTGCCTCTCCCCTTCCGGGGCAGAACCCAGATACCACGTTACAAGAGGCACATTTGAAATGGCAAATCACAAGACAGAGGCCGGGCACATTTGGCTATTTCTGCTTTCTGGCACCACATCGTTGGCATAAAGCACCATATTAGTAGCAACCTTCTCTCTTCTTGCCTTTCAGTGGCATCAAGGCTGTGCTGTAGGCTGCCAGCAACAGCTGTCTGCAGCTGTCCAAGGATCCAAGGGAAAAAAAAGTTGCATTTTTTTCATCACAGCTTTAAATGTATGTTCTCAGATCCCCTTTGAATGCTCGGCCCTTCTGAGTCCTGGAGTCTTCCTCAGCAAACAGGAAAATGGAAACAGGTCCTTTCCACCCCATGGACAGCAAGTTGCCATTCATGGATGGCAAAGACAGCTGAGCAATGTCTCTTCTCACATTTCCTCCATCCTGTGAGCCTCTGATCCTCTCCTACCAGGGGCTGAGCCCAAGGGACCCCCGTCGGTTTAGACTTCAAAGGAACCAGTCCAGATTTACTTTCCTGATGGCAACATTTGATCTCCAAATCTTGCCGAAGACTTGGTTACAGACTCCTCAGGAGACACATTATAAATAAACTTGAGCCTAATAAATCATGACCAACCCCTTGAAGCGCACCAAGAAGCCATCGGATAGACCTGCAGAGCACCGTGCCGTGGGGTAGTGTGTTCACAGCTGCCTTGCTGAATGCAAGTTTCTATGTGCCTTTCAGGGCACGGCCCCTCTACCAGGACACTTCATAAATAAAAAAGAAACAGAAAATGAGAAGGCATGAGAGGCTTTAAGAGTGATACATTTTTGGACCGAGAAAATAAAACCTCTTCACTCGCTGCTGAAATGCAGCCACCTCTGGGGTGGGTGGCAGGAAGCGTTTGCTACCACACGGCAACAGCGTAAGGCAGGAGGCTGAATTATAAGTGCCTAATCATAGGCGCAGAACACTATTACCCTAGAAGAATAATCAGCTGTCTTAGTGCTTCCACGTGTCTGGGCTGGAAGCCAAACCCTGTGGGGCCAGAGACTCCACTGCGACCGGTCACCTCCTTTCCAGCAGGCTAACGCAGGCAGAGTTAGCTCAGGCAGAGCTGCAGGTGGCTCTCTCGAAGACGTAGCAGTGAGCACCCAAGGCTGAGTGCCCTGAAGGGCACACAGAGCTCCTCTCCGAGACGGGGTGCACGGTGCTTTTTTTTCCACCCCCCGCCCAAGCATTTGAAATATGAAATGAAGGAAAACATCAGCTGCCTGGAAAAGCCATTAGGATTCCATTGGGCTGGATCCCAGCACCTGGCTTCCTCTCGCAGCAAAGGCCCAGCCTCGGAGGCTCAATTTGCACTGGCCTTGACCACTCCATTTCTCACCGCATTTTGCTTGCGTTCTCTCCCTGCTGCCAGCGTCCTCTGCAAAATGAGCCGGAGGGTCCTGCCTTTCCTCCCTTGAATCCTTTCTCAGGTCTGCTTTGCTGTGCAGGAGTCCCATGGCTTCCAGAGACTGCATAATTTCCAACGCGGTTGCTGAAACCAGCACAAAAGGCCGTGTGGGTGTTCTTGGCTTGTTGCCTTTTAGCTTAACTATGCTCCTGTGGACCCCCACCAGCTTGCTAGGAGCTGGGTTTTATTGATCGGGAGGGTGTCCACGCTGCTTCTTCCACCAGAGACCAGCATTGCATAATAGGTCTGCAACACCCTTACTGTAGTGAGGGGCTCCTGCCATGCAGATTAAAACACCCACTTGTTCCACGATGCATCCAGAAAGTTGGCAAGATTGATAACAAAGAGAATGAGGAGCAGCTGGGTAGGTTTGATCTGTGCTTGTTTAATTTAAAATAAATAGCGAGTGCGTCTGGGAGCCGGCGGTGGCTAATGGATTAGGAGTCAGCAGACCTGGGTTCGGTTTCTAGCGTTGTCTCTGACAAATCAGTCCTCACTTCTGTGCCTTCATTTCTCCTCCCTGCATTTGTCTCCACGGCCCACAGACACTCAAGGCGGGGCCTGTTTCTGCGTGTTTGTACAGTCCCTAGCACACTGGGTCCCTAATCTTGATCTAAAGTGCACTGCAGTAGAATCCAGAATAACAGCACATATACGTGAGCTGTATCCCCTCAATGCATTTGGGGGGGAGGGCTGTGGTTATGCTGATGAGAGCCTCCGTCGGTACCTGTATGTTCTGAGACAAGGGGAAGGGGAGGAGGTAGCGTCTAGCACAATGATGGGGTTGTCAGGATCCAAGAATAAATAATGATCAAAACTGCTTGTGCATTATAATCATGAATATTTATATATGGAAATCCCAGCTGGATTGTTCAAATCAACAAAAAATGTGCTCATGTCTGGGGTCTGCTTGGAGAAGCACAAGCACAAGCTCCAGCTGTAGCAAACCGCTCTCTTTGGGCTTGACCAGCTGGGCAAGGTCCCCGGGGTTCCCCAGTAAAGCCCTTCCCAGGGGCATTGCTGTTTGGGAAGAAGCCTGGCTCAGTGGTTAGAGCCCAGGCCTAGAAGCAGGGGCACGTGGCTTCGTCTTCCAGCTCAGGCACCAGCTGTGCATCATTTCCTCCCATCTGTTAAACCAAATGAGGATTGTAATGATTAAAAAAAAATATAACAGTTGATGTTTGTAAACTTTTCTGAGGTCCTTGGAGGAAAGGAACTGGAGCGCGGCAACAGTGTAATGCAATGGTGGTCACAATACCGGTCGCCGTTTAGCATCAGATCCAGCGAGTTATTTAGGCTTCTAACCTCCTGTTGATATCACATAGGAATTAGGTACCTAAAGACCTTTGAAGACCTGGCAGATCACAGTCACTCGGGGATCCTCCTGCTTTCAGTTCGGGTTCCCCTGCCGGTTGGCTTGAAGGAAAATCTCCGTCTAGGACGAGGACACAGCTGGGACAATTCTGATTTCCCCTAGCAGAGGGCAGTGGTGTGCAGACACTCGCTAACTTGCTGCAGGAGCCTGCAGATGTCCATCACGTGCCCAAGCCGTGGGCCCTCTGCTTTCCAAGCCCTATATTTTGCATTTTTCAAGTGCTGCCAAAGATTTGCATTCGGGAAGCTGGATGCAAAGTAAGTCATTATTGATACATGTGGTTTCACAGGATCTTGCAGTCATTTTCCTTGGCAGATGTTCTCCAAGGCTGGAGTGTACGTGCCAATCTCCGGGGTCGGGCAGGAACCCGTTCAACCCACGGCATCATCTTTGAGGTGGGGCTCCAAAGACTTCTGCAGAGACTGGGGGTATTTGTTAGCAGGATAAACTGCCTTTTACTGACATCTACTTTCATGGATATTGCTTTGGTAACTAAAACATCTCTAGCCTCAGACCCATTCGTGCTTTAAAACAAGCACAGTCATTGCAAACCTCTGCCTGATTCCACCCTGATTTCCCTCAAGCTCCCTCTCTCTACCTGTGTGGTGAACTGAGGAACTATCTCATCCCCTAAATGCTTCCCCAGTGATTGCAAGCCTTTGCTCTTTCACCCTATAGCTCACCCCACCCCACCCCACCCCAATCCCTAAGAAAACTCCCTCCACACCCGCATGATGCACAGAGAAGACGAAGCAATGAAATGTGTTGGGTTTGACACCTCTGGGAGCTCCCCCTGAGCTGCGGGGATGAGTTATAGCATTGCCTTCAAAGGAGAGAAAGAGAAGCTGAGTTGGCACAATGGGAAGGACTTCATCTACGCCCGAGGGGCTCTGCTGCCTGTCAGGCATTTGCGGTGGGGGGCTCTGTGTTGCGGGGATATGGCTGGGCTGTGATCCCAAAGCTGGGTTCAGTCAGAGACCACTGCTGCTCTCCTGTAGCTGCGGGCATTGAGAGGGAAAACCAGATAATAGAGCATGGTCCCTTGCCTTGAAAGATCTCCGAGTCATTTGAAGTGCTAAGCACTGTGAGGGGGGGCGGATCATTTCGTGGCAGTGGTGGGCTGCCTGGGGCCAGCGTTTTCAAACATCAGGAGGGATTTTGGCGACCAGTGCCTGGAGGGGCCCAACCTGAGCTGCCCTTTTGATTTTCAGCAGGAGCTGAGCACTCGTGGATTCACCCTTTTTCTCTCGAAACCCTTGGTTGTGCCCGGCAAGCAAAGAGCCCAGGAGTTCCTATCGCAGCCACATGTTGGAGATCTTCCATGAGGGAAATATCCCCTGCGCTCTGAAGCATTGCCTGGGGGAAATAACACATTGTAGGCCACATGCCCTGCGCTCTCTGCAGGAGAGTCCCCTCTCCGTCACTCCCAAAATGTTGCTCGCAGGCACTGGTGCAGTTGCTCTGACTTTGCACTGTGCCACTCGCGGGAAGGGGCAGCAAACTTCTGGGTCCCAGGACAAACCTAGGAGACGATGCCATGATTCACCGGTGCTTGCAGCCGAGTCCCAGAGCTGTGGGCCCTGCTGGGCTGCGAATATGCTGGTCTCTACCCTGCCTAGTCTGAGGGGGAAGCAGAGAAGGGGGTGGATTTAGAAAGAGGTTACAGGGGCTGTGTACACAGAGCTGTGTGGGGCAGAGGGAGCATCACAGCTGGTAGCCCCTGGGGGTACCGCTGCGAGCCCTGCACAGTCCTGGGGGCAGCGTGGATCTGCATGGCATCAGCAGCATGTGCCACCTTCTCTCCCACTCTGCTCACCCACATGCGTGGAGTCGAACCCCCAGCCTTTTGCAAGGGCAGCTCCACTGCCTATTGAGCCCGAAGCACTGAGGATTCCCGGATTGCTGTCGCTGCACAGATGGCAAGCACGTGGGCCCAGGGAAGCATGCACCCCCCATGGCCTGGCCTGCCTGCCTGCATAGGAAGCCATCACTAGATTCACTGGGATCTCACCACCCCAAGGCCCCATCTGAGGCCAGGGTGAAGAACTGATTGGGAAGGGGAGCTGCCCCCATTTCGGCTCCCCTCCCCCAGCTCCTTGGAGCGCATCTCCACTCTCCCGGTGATCAGTAGGATTCCTCACTGCCGTGATACTTTCTGTCCCTGAGACCGCGAGCCAGCACTTAGCAAGTGACATGTGACCCAACGCCAACTCCTCCGGGGGGAAGGAAAAACGCTCACTTTTCCACAGACCACAAACCCTCTGGCTTGGAAGAAGGCAGATCTAGCCCCAGGCATGAAACACCTCTCCTCACAGATGTGGAGTCCCCCTAACACAGCTGCGTCTCCTCTCCACTGATTGCTTGGCTTAGTAGCACTCAACGCCTTGAACACCTGTGCTTCTTGCACCCCCAGAGAGCTCCTCTCGTGCTGGATGCTGCAGGGGAGGGGTTCCTTTTATGCCTGCAAATCATTTTTAGATCCCTTCCTCCCCCCTTCCTAATGAAAGCCAGCTCTACTCTGATCCGGGCACAGCTGCCGGATTGCAAGGAAGGGGTGGGGCGGGGAGGAGTATTAGGCATGTGATTTTTCTTTTTTCCCTGCAAGACTGAGAAAGATGCTGATGTGTAAGCTCTGGGTCTCCTTGGCTCCCTAGGTTCTCTATGGTTGGTAATAAAAACCACGTTGCACAGAAAAGGAGCCAGGAAGCCGTTTTCTATAGAGCTGGGCTATATTCTTTCAGGCTCTCACACACACACACGTTTCCGTTACGCTCACTTCTGGCTGCTTTGCACCAGACCGAGAGGGAAAGTGTCCCTGAGGCCTAAACAGCATGACTGGGCTCTAAAGGTTAGCACACGCTGCTCAATGAAAGTGCAGTTCTTGCTGGCAGAGGCCAGGGCTTTGGACCTCCAAGCATTTCCTCAGCTGAGTGATCTCCAAGGGGCTGAAGGAAGCTGATCTCATCAGCCTGGGGAGCAGGCACATGATGGCGTAAGGCTGGAAGAGACATGGGCCCACTCACGCATGCATGCACATGTGCGTGCACACCTACACACACACACACACACACACAGAAGGGACTGCTCTGGGTGACACAGTCACCTGGGAGACACCCAAAGGACCTGTACCAGACGCTTCGCTCAACTGGAGTAGGCAGCTGGGATGCTGTGAGTGAGATTGGGCTCTGCAAAGGTGGGCTGGAGCTCCTGCTGGAAGGCAGGCGACTTGGACAAGAAGTTGTCCATGCAGCTTAACGTTAGGATGACAGTGAGGCACTGGATCCCAGAGATCTGGGTTCAACTCCAGCCCTGCCGCAGTCCTTCTGTGTCCCCTTGGGCAAGTCACTTAATGTCTTTGGGCTTCAGTTACCCCTCTATAAAATGGGAACAGTGGTGTCTCCTGTTGCCCACCCTGTTGTCCATCCTGCCTATTTAACTAGTATGGTGCAAGCACTATCTTTTAGAATATTTATATGCAGCACCCACGACAGTGGTGTTGTGCTAGATTAATACAGCCCCTAGCACATGGGGCTCCTGGTCTGTGGCTAGGACTCCCAGACACCAATGCAATCTAGATAATCGGCAATGGGCTTTGCTATGTCTGTGCTATTGAAGGAATGCCTCCAAGGGAGTGTAAGGCAGTCAGGAGTTCGTATGACACTGGATTGGGGCTCGATGAGCTCAGGGCCTCTGGGAGAAATGAATGGCCTCTGTCTCCCTTGCTGGAAATGGGAAATAGAGAGTGATTGGGTTTTGGGGACCTGGTACCACTGCACTCTCATTCCCTGCTTTCACAGGACCTAGGTAATTTGCTCTGTGAATAGCCAGCTAAAAACAACCGACCAACTCTTTGCTTCTATGGGGTATGGCCTTTTCATTAATAAGCAAATGCTTCTATTTAGTGAATGAATCCATTATCAAGCCCAGCCCTGCTTTAAGGTGCTTTTGTGTAACTGCCACTGTAAAATGATTATCACACACAGCATCCTCAGGAGGCAGGGGGTGAAGTATCATCTCCAATTTACACTGTCAGCCAGGTCCTGATGCTGCCTGGGCAGCACAGGAAAAGTGACAGGCTTCAAAGCAGCATTTCCCAAGAGCAGAGTCATGCTTGTTCCTTGCTATTCTCTAGGTAACTGTATTAGTACATTGCCAGGCTGGGAATTCCCTCTGAACCCTCCTGGAGGCATTTTCAAGAGGAAAACGTCCACCTCAAGTAGAGACAGCAGGAAATCCCAATTGTCTCCTTTCTCTTGATGAGTGCAGCCTCTAGGAAGCGGCATCAAAACTTTCCTTCTCTGGCTGCTGGTGGTGGTAAATGCTAAAGAAAGGCTTCCCAGTGGGACACTGCCAATAGAAATTCCTATGCAAACACTCGCATTCTGGGCTGTTACCTATAGGAAAGCCCATGAAAACCTGCCTCCTCTCACTGGGGATGTCAGAGCAGTTGATGTTTTAATTCCTTACTTTGCTATTTTAAGACAGCACCCTCAAACACATTTTAAAAACCATCCGATCACACACAAAAGGATGTTATGACATCCTCCCCATCCTCAGAGGCTGTAGCACTCCAAAAGGAAGCTCCTGTCTCCTGAGCTGTTTCATAGCAAAGGGTTTTTTGTGTGTGGCTTTTTTTTTTTTTTTTTTAAAAGAAATGCTTCGTGTTCCCAGCCAAATCAAGTCCAAATCCATGAGTCAGTCCAGAATCATCCAGCAAACAGCCTTCATACCCATCATGGGCTTCAGATATTTCCAGCATTTTTTGGCAGGCATCCTTCGTGCAGTCCCAAGCCTGGGGACATCGGGTTCAGATATCCCCAAGTTTTGCCTGCCCTCAGCCATATGGCACAGGAGCAAGCTAGTGAGGATCCTCCTATTCCCATAAATTGGGCATTAAGTCCTAACACCTCCGCGGGTACTAAACCACACCAGAAGAACAGTTATCCTCCAGGTGCTTAAGGAAAACTGCCTTCATGGACCCAGATATGTAGCAAAGTTCAGCAGCCAAACAGCTCAGGCCCGTCTGGCTGCAGAGGCCGAGGCTGCTAGTCTGTATTCAGCCGTGCCTGCCCACTCCCTCCCTGGCGTGGGAGAGGAAGCGCACCGAGGTTAACTCGTCACATCAACTCACACAAGAGTCCAGCCTGCTGTCCCTTCTGAGCTAACACCCATCCTGGATTTCCATTGCAAGCCCCTTTTGATTAGGCTGTAGATGAAACGGATACATAGCACAGGATAGTAGGGAGTAAAACTGACTGGGCAACCAGGAGAGAGATCCCTTTCATGGTCAGATGGTTGGGTACTTGCAGCTGCACACAGCCAGGGGCTGTCGAGCCTGCCAGCCAGGAACGGAGAGTCAGTCCTGGTGGGGAAGGCAGGAGGTTTGGAGCTTCTTGGGTGCAGAGGACTTGGAGGGGTGGCTCCCGGCAGTGAGAAGTCTTCTGAACAAGGCCAGCGTTGAGGCTGAGCTGGTGGCCAGGCACACCACCCAAAAGAGCCTTTAAGGTGGCTTATTTGACCTGCAATATACCACTGAATGGCCCTGAGGTATTTCTGGAGGTTTTTGAAAGAGTCTCTAGAGACATCTGATGGGATGGGAACTCGTGGCTAGCTGCAGCTTGCTGGTGAAGCTCAGGCAGTTTACAGGTCTCCAAACCAGCAGAGCTTGGCCATAAAGAAGGGGACGCTAGTGCTTAGTTACCAGTAATTAGGAGGCATTCCCAAAGTGAAAGCCCATGTGATGTCCAGCTGTAACCACTAGCCCTCGTTCAGACACTGAGCAGTCTGGCTATGCAGTGGCTCGTGTATGGGCATCAACAGAGATCATGGAGCTAACAGTTCCTCCGTGACCTGAACAGAAATGGTCAAGACCAGGTTGGAGACACCAATCCAAGACATTGGAAGAGGGTATCTGCCTTGCCGAAGATGATATTGAAGCTGTGCTAGAGGTCTGCACTAGTTACCAGCCCTGTTTTCTGACTTCCACCCAAATCAGGAATGTTTTCTACAGCAAAGCCTGGCATGGAAGCATAGGCGGTGCTAAGGGAACAAAATTAGGCAACTGTATTCCTTCATTTCCCCTATATTTAGAAAGGGTAGACTTCCCAGCGTGTTTGAACTCCTTTGCATTAAAGATGCCATTCTCTCTCGTTCTTTCCCCTAGGCTCACAAAGCATCTTTATTTGGCTGGTTGGGAATAGTCGGCTGTTTTGGCTGCATTTAGGAAAACACCGTTTCCTATTGACTCGCCTGCTCCCAATGGTGCTGCCGAACATGGGTGACTAGTGACCTTACCAGCTTCCTACATGTTTGTCCTCTTCCTCCCTCTGCTCCCCCAGACAGACTTTGCCAGGAATTCACACTGGACCCTAGCCAAAGCTCTTTTGAAGTCAGAGGAGGGAGTCTTTTGATTGACTGCCTGGGGCTGTGGATTGGGCCCTTGAGTTTTGTTTCAAAGGCTTTTCATCATGAGGCTGCTGTTCTGAAGGAGGCTGCATCAAATAGCAGAGCTAAGAGAGTAATTTGCAATGCGTCGAACCTCGTGGATTATTCACAAGCAGGCTCTTGCATCCCCTGACTGCTGCCTTGCGTTCGTTGAAACGGCTTGATGAACTTCATATCGTGCTTCCTTAAGAGAGTTCGTGGTCCAGACTGCGTCACCAGGTTGTGACTGGTCCAGCGAGTCGCCTAGTACAGCTTGCTTCCCTGATTGGACAGGGCAAACAACTTTGGGCCAATCGCTTACTCCCTCTGCCTCACCATTCCCTTCAGTGTAATGGGAATAATGTCATATTGCTTTGCTCCTGTGCTTTGCCTGTCTCCGTTTCTCCATGTGGGTACTAACCTTGGCATTCAGTGGCTGTGTTGGGTTAGGTACCATGCATAAGCTTAGTGAGAGAGGATCCTGACTCCACAGTGCTTCTAAGGAAGGGGAGAGGGGAAGTGCCTTCCCCACCGTCCCTTGGGAAGTCTATGGCTGCGTGAGGGACTCTCCCCTGAGTCTCCATTCAGTGCCCGGCCATATGTAGTCCTCTCAGACTTGATTTTGACGCCTTGTCTCTGAGACTAATCAGCAGAAGTGATGGATGAGTTTTAAAGGAGAGAGTCGTGAGCCAGTGCTTGAAGCCCGTAGAGCGCTTCCCCTTGAAAAGCTGGCTGGGGCGTGCTATCAGAGCCGAGCCGATCTGCCTGACATGCTGCCGCTCTTGGTGGAGAGGCTACTGCAGGCTGACTTAATTAACGAGCAGCAAAACAACACCTGTTGGGGATTACATTCGCCCTCCTCCAGGCAGCACAAAAACCAGCTGCACACTTATGCTGCAGACGTGCAGCGAGCAGCCAGGACTTCCCGTCCTCCGGCAGTGCCTTTGCTGGCCGGTCCCTCCATCTACTTTGGGGGTTTGCTCACGAGTCGTTGCCCCGGAGTAGTGATTCTCACCCAGGGTGCTGCAGGGCACCGGGATATTCTTGCGAGGGTTCCTCCGGGTGCCACACAGCCAGGTGTGCTGTCTGCCGTGGTCTTTCTGAGTTCCTTGCAACAGAAGAATTGCTCTAGTATTGTTCCATACGCCAGAAATGAGGTATTGTTCCATAGCTTTCATTCATTTTTTGACTATGGAATAATTTGACTAAGAGCCAGCTTTGCCCAAAGCAGGCCTTGAGTCTAATATGTGGGGCCTGGAGTCCAAAAAAGGTAGAGAACCACCATCTGAAGGCATAGGCGGACCTAGAATTTGGAAAAAGAGGTGCAACAGATGGTGAGGTGCATCGCCAAATGTAAAAACAACACATGCTTTTTTTTTCTCTAGTTAAAAATAAACTAGAAGTTTCACTGATACACTCAGGGCTGTAGGCTTCTGTTTAAGATTGCAGCAAAAAGCAATACAACGCCCCTGGAACAAGTTAAAGGCAATCTGCAGGGCTGTGAAATAGGAGCTTCATTACCAGGAGCAGGGAAAAGACAGCAGAAGGGCAGAACAAGGGCTAGCCGGATGGGTGGAACATCAGGACCATTTAAAAAATGGTTAACACGGGTGGAAGGAGGAGTTTAGAAGGGATCAGGCAGGTGATATTAAGCCAAGAAGTCAATAATTCCCTCAGCACGGTCTGACTAGAAATGCTGCCGTCGCAGCCAGGCAGGGGGTTTTACACTGGGTGGAGCAGGAATGCGGGGGGTCCAGTGCCCCAGCACACACCTCCGAGATCTGCCCCTGCCTTGAAGCATACCCAGAGCCCCGAAGCCCACCCAGCTGTGGCCACTGCACTATCACTGCCTCCATTAACGTGCCACAGCGGTGTGGCCTGCTCGCTCAGCATGGCCTTGGGGCCGCTGTCAAAGTCGGGGGGCACGGGGCTGAGGCTGGGGTCTCCTTTCTTGTTCAAAAGAGCCACATGAAGGAACGCTGCGTTCTCCGACTGGCTCTCTCGACAGCGACCAGCAACTGAGAACAGATGTGGAGGCTCAACCCCTGGCGGCAGCAATTCGTGGCTGCAGCGCAGGCGCTGGGGGAGGCCGACTGCACTGAGGATGTGGGAGAGCACCGCTGGGAGAGGCCCGGGGCAGCTGGGGGAGCGCTGGTGCTGAGCTGCCCCATGACAACACATACAGCCCATTCCCCCAGCTCCTGCCCCGGCCTGTGTGCACAGAGACATTGAGATGCAGCCAGGTAAGCAGGGCTGCAGCCGACTCAGCCCGTAAAACCTAGTATTGGGACAGCAAAGCAGAGAGAGAGGGGAATGACCTGCCTGAGGTTTCTACGGCAAGCCAGCAGCAAGGCTGGGAATACTGCCCAGAGGTCCTGATTCCCTTCCACGCTGCAGAGAGGTGCTGTAGAAACGGATCAGGCACTAAAAGAATTAAATGCTTCCTGGGGGGCAAACAGGAGTTTAAAACATAAATCAGCATTGCTCCGTGACAGGCAAGGAAGTGCTGCTGGTTTACACCCGCTATGGATCTGGCCCCAGTGCCTCCCTGCCTCTCCAACCTGGCGTGCAGAGTTTCAGCGAGTGCAATGAAAAATAAACACGTCTCCTTATAGCGCCACATATAAAAATGTTACTATTGGCTGGATCTGAGGGGCCCGGAGCACAGGGACTGAAGGAGCTTTTGTTGGGGTAAAACAGCTGCAGAATGGATTTCAGTACACTTTTTTCCTTTTCCCTTTTTTTCTTTTTTAACCCAGTTGCCTCGCAGCCCCCTTCCAGAACACGGATTCCCTGGCAGGTTGTTACTGCACTCCAGGTGCAATGAGACATCTCGGCCGGGTTATGGTGATGCTTGGTGCTGCCACTTCATCACAGCTCTGCTACTTTGCTCTCTGTCTAAGAGATCAATGCACCCTGTAAAGCCCAGTGCATCTAGCTGGGGACTTATATAGGGGCAGTGGATGAGATCCCTCTGCCTAAGGAGTTTGTGCAGGGCTTGCTCGGCTCCAGGATGTATTAGTGCCCCTGGTCCTAACCCAGCATCTCTGCGGCAGGTTGGCAAAATTGGAGGACGCACTCCTGCCTTTCCACAGCCCCGCTCCAGCCTGGCTACCTAGTGCTGCAAATGCAGCACAGGGGCTGTGCCCCCCACCTCCCAAATCTTGAATGTCAGTGGAGGTGCCCAGGACCTGCTGCAGGGGTGAGGATTGGCCCGGCAGTGTCGTCTGTGCCTGACAGTGCCTGAGCCCTGTCTCCAGCTTCCAGCACAGCGTGTGCCAGGGGAGAGTGGTGAGTCCAGGGTTGATCCCCTGCTGCTCTGTGCACATAACTCCCAAGAAGACAGCATCTCATTCACCAAGGAAGATGGATGACAAAGTGCCCCTGCTAGTTTCCCTTGCACGTGCTTCCCTCTCCAGGCTGCAGAAGCACAGTCTGTCGGAGCTCCGGAGAGACAGCTCTGCTGCCAAGTCTCCGAGGGATGAGGATGCTCTACAAACAATAATGCACGTGCACTCTGGCTCCAGGTCCCTTCCTTCTGCACTTCAGCTCCGGTGCCTTCCCTCTCCTTCCTCCCCCACAAACCCTTCAATTAGACGAGGGCTGAACAAGCCTCTCTTGAAGTGCCTGCGGCTTCAGGGCTCCCCAGCAGGTTGCCTTTGAGGAGCATTTTCAAACGGCTTAGCAGTCCTCAGTTACCAACTCCCTGCGCTCCCTTTTGAAGCTCATTTAACTCAGCAGTGGTGGCTGCCTTGGTAGCAGCAGCAGGAGCTGGGCTGCACGGAGGGTTTCGCCCAGAGCCAGGACACCATACCCCTGCCATCCAGCCCGTGCACCCGTACGGTGTGTGCTACAGCTTGACTCTGCAGGCTCTGGCATTTGTCTAAGGCCCGCCCCGAATGTCATCGGCGTCGGGGCGCAGCAGGAAGCACGAGATGCTCAGCTGGAGCCGGATCTTGCTGGATTAGGTACAGATCCCCCAGAGAGTCCAGTTGTGAGCAGTGCATAGGAACAGAAGAGGGTCAGGAGCAGGGACAGAGGGCTTGGAAAGCCATCAGCCCCCGAGGAAGCACGCTGAGCTGCCTCTCCCTTCTCCCTGCAGGCTTAATGTGATGGAGCAAACTGGAATCGCTCCTGCTGGAAAATGAACGACAGGCTCCAGAAGGCAGCGGGACAAGCTGGAGCTCAGAGTAGTCACGAAGGAGTGAGATTTATAAAGCTTTGGCATCATGGCCAGAAACCGCATGACAATATCTCCGAAGCCAGTCAACTAGAAGACTCTCAGGAGGCCGGAGACACCGCGGATATCCCGCTGAGGTCGGCAGCCGCCCTTCCAGTGGCCTCTGTGAAGCGAATCTGGGGAGCTGCTCCGTACATCCTGCTTACAGCGGCCCTTAATCTAGCCCTCAATACCGCAGCATTGGCACCCCTTCACCTCTTCATCCTCACGACATCCCCGTGCTGCAGGAAAGTGCTGCTATGGAGAGCAGATGTCCAGAGAGACTAAGGTCCCGATCCTCGAAGGAATAATGGTACCCGTTGAGGAGCGTAGTAGGGATCAAGCAACTGAATATATTTGTGATTGAGGATCCGAGCCTAAATGTCTTGCCTGGGGTCCCAGGCAGCCCCTTTGGCAGCTGGAACGTGCCCCCTCTGTAGCAGAGCTGTTTGCTGCCCAGCTGACCGGCAGGAGACACGTAGGGCTTTGTCTCCCTCCAGTGGCTGCTCATCAGAGGAGGTTGAGAAGGGAGGTCCTGCTCCTAACTAACTTGAGGGCTTACTTAGTCCTTGAGTTCTCAGGGTGGAAGTCACTCTGGTAGTGCAGGGGACTGAGCAGACAGAAACCTAGCCAGGTTTGGGACTGAGTGTTTGACCACTGCTGGGTCCTCAAAGCTATGGGCTGTTTGGAGCCAGGTGGTTGGCCCCTTGGGCAACTAGGATTCAGGGCAGGTCTAGATTTCCACATCCTGGCTGCTGGGGGCTGCGTGGATTCAGACCCCTCTCAGTCTGGCACCTTCACGGGCTGCTCAAAGGAAGAGTAACCCACGTGTGACTCCCGAGGTGTGCACAAATCGGCAGCCGCAGCCATTTCCCCTGGCTAGAAGAGCCCCTCATCCTCAGGCAGTAAGGCCCTCTTTCCTTCGTGCTCAGTTGCTGTTGGTACTAGAGGCGTTAAGCCAGTCCCACTGCAATGCGACCCCCCTTCAAGACTCCACACTTTGACCAGGGTAAGTCTGGTTAAAGCCGCTCCCACGACGGGTTCTTCCTTGGGGACAGACTACCATGCCTGTGATATATAACCTCCTTGCTTGAGCCACGTGCAAGCCCTGTTGCCCTGGCTGTGTATTTGCTATGCTGCCACTGCTGGAAGAGGGGCTCACAGCTGCTAGTCCCTCGCTCTTCAGCTTTGGGCCCTAGACTCGGCTGCTTCACCCACTAGCAGGGACTTGTTGTCAAAAGCCCCCAGGATAGCGTTGTCACACCTAGTTACTGCCAGTTTTCTTCAAGGGATGGCTGGGCTGTCTACTCTCCTGCCACCAGCACATGCTCTTCCTAGGCCAAAATACTCTTCTGCCCTATTCTAGCATCGCGGGGCCACTTCTGCCCGGGGCACCCACTGACCTGCCTCTTTCAAACTCAAGATTTCCTTCAGTGCTTATGTCTGAGGGTGGTGCCGCCAAATCTCTTCCTCCATTTCTCTGAGAACGTTTAGAGACTTGGCATCCTGCCTAGGGCCCCACCTCTGGCTTCTCCCTGTAGATCAGTATCGGAGATAATGAATTGGCATGCATCTTGGTTTATTGAAGCAGGTGGGTGTGGAATAGCCTGGAAGCACTTCACCTCTGATGAGAACAACGGAAAACCAAAGCCCGAGGGAGCTCCAGGGAATCTGCAATGCCTGCTCTGGAATAATGGCCGGAGCTTTGGAGCAGCCAAAGCAGCGATCAACCCCAGGTTTAGCACAAAGCCCATGTCCCAATCGGTGCAATATTGTCAGTAAGCCGCTAGATGGCTCTGTGGGCTGCTCAGATTCCCGGACTGGGTGTGGGGCTTGGTAAACAGGAGAGACAAGCTGGAGCTCAAGCGGTGTGGAAGCTCATTTGTGTCAGCAGTTTGCTCAGTTGTCTTTACTAGTCCCCCGAAGCTACGGATCGTGGCAGTGCACGATGGGAAAGGAATCGGAGAGTTTTGTCAGTATGGCGTGGATACTCGAGCAGTGCAGCCTGGACCGGGGGAAAAAAAATTAGTTAAGTATCTTTCTGTCCTAACTCAGTGCTTTGCTGAAGATGCCAGTAACCTAGGAGACAATTCCATTATGTGAGTTTTGAATGAGACGGATTGCGCGTGGTGGCAGGGCACTTGGCAGTGTGCATTATTTTCCAGGCTGGCAATTAGCTGAGGTCGCTACAGAGGAGCTAAGGGAGGAGACTGTGAGTGAGCACCGGAGCAGTTTTCACGTGCAGAGCACTAGCATTCAGGGCTAGCTTTTCAGATGCACTCAACTCCCATTTTAAGCTCCTGGGTAGAGGCTGCATTGTCAGAAGCAGCTCTGATAGTGATGTGTGATGGTGAGATTTCCCCAAGAACTTGGCTTCCAGTGGGTTGGGATCAAATCCCACCCCATATTTAGGTGTCTAAATGGAGGCTGAGTAGCCACAACCAATCTGGCTGAGCACAGGGGAAGCTCTGTCCTTGGTGCATTGAAGGACACAGGAGTGATATGTGGTAATAACCATGCTCTACTGCTGTCCAGGATGGATAAGAACAAGTGCTCCCCAGTGCAGTTTCCAGATGTGCATTTCATTCCAATTTAATAAGACATTTATTGTGTGCGCACAAAACCATGAACTGTCCTAAATGCATTCCCATGTCTAGTCCGCAGGGCCTGTCCTCTTCTGCAACCATCCATCTTCCGTCAGCGCGATTAAAGGCCTTAACAAATATTTGGCAGACAAGGTTCTTTGGGTACATCTGATATCTTTTATTAGACCAACTCAAATAGTTAGAAAAATTCTTCTTAGCAAGCTTTTGGGTATTTCGTCGGGCTGAGGAAGCATCTGTGGTTGGTGTGTGTGCTCTTCCTGGATGGAACTATTTAATTTTGTCCTGTAACAAATGCAAATACATTTTGAACTATTAACTGCTGTCTGATTGCACAATAAAAGTCTTGGATCCCAATAAACTGTGCAGCTGGAAGCTCTCCTCCCTAGGATTCTCCTGGTTTTTGTTAGGATTTCTTTGCCTTTTATTAAGCACAGGATGTTCTAGTTTCAGAAGGATAATGCACATTGTGCCTACCATGTTGTGATGCCCACTCTATTATGGTACATGCTCACCCATCCAGCTCTGATGCTGTCTCACAGGTTGCAACACTGCAACATAATAGCCTGTGCTACTGAACTCTAGTTTACAGTATCAGGAGGTCTGCTTTTAAGAGGATTGGGTCTTTGACCGGTGAAATAAAGTTCAGTCAATTGGCCTGTCAACTATCAGTCAAACATTGTAAAAAAAATTACCAAGAGGTCCAAATAATACACAGAAAAAGCTCAAATTTTCCAGTAAGAAATGTGCCAAAAAAAAAAAAATTAAAATAATATTTTTGTCAAGAAAATTACGGAAAAATGTAGGGTTTTTTGGGTTTTTTTTATATGAAATTGCTATAATATCCGATCAATTGACCGGTCCATTGACAATATTTGACCAGCCAGTCTGACCGGCTTGCCAGCCCCATTTTTTAACCATGCATGCTGCATAGAGGGGGACCTGACCAGGATATACCACACTGGTGCACTCCAGCCTCAGGCTATATCCCATACACTGATATAATCCAGTAAAGATCTTAGTGGGGGCAGATGACAGAACAAGGAGCAATGGTCTCAAGTTGCAGCAAGGGAAGTTCAGGTTGGATGTTAGGAAAAACTTTTTCACTGGGAGGGTAGTGAAACACTGGAACAGGTTACCCAGAGAGGTGGTGGAGGCTCCATCCTTGGAGGCTTTTAAGGCCTGGCTTGCCTGGAATGATCTAGTTGGGGATGGTCCTGTTCTGGATTAAATGACCTCCTGACATCCCTTCCAACTCTAGTTTTCTATGATTTCTAAGATGCCTGTACCACCTCCTTTAGATAGGTAGCATGGTCCAGCCTCGACCAGCATGTGCCAGCATTGGTGTGTGCTGTAGTGGGTGTATTGTTATGCATCGGTGTGAGAAGGTGCACAGTGCATTTGAAACGTGCTCTATTGGTACGCTGCACGTTCGTAATGCCAAAGCAGCATCTGGATCAATGTTCTGTGATGTAGCGATAGATGCAGAGTCCACGCAGATGCTGCCATGTCATAGTGCGTGTTGACTTGTATAGCCATAGCTTTAGGGAGGCACGCATGAAAAGTAGCACAGTGGTTTGCTAACTATAACCTCCGAGCCAGATGACCGGACAGAGGACTGCTGTTGGGCCCTCCATCTTCAATGATGTAAGAGCAGAATCACTCAAGTGTCCTCCTCACCAGAGCACAAAAAATAAAGAGCACCTTTGACCAGGGGAGATGGGCTCAGCCATCCATAGCCATGTTCACTGGGGCTTCAAAACCACTGAGGCCTATGCTGTGATTATATGAAGCAGGAGCACGAGTGAGAGCTCGCCTCTGGCAAGTCCACGTTTGTGTAGAAATTCATGTCAAGCACCAGGCTGGCATGGCTCATTGCAGCTCGCCCAGGGTTTCTCCACCTTTCTGCTCTTCCAGTGACGGCAATTTGCCCCTTACATTCTGGACTTATTCACAGCTCATCGCAAACTCATCAGCATCTCGTGCTGCTGCTGCTTGATTTGTGTCCGTTAGAGAAAACTGGCTCTTTTCAGGACACAGCTCAGAAGAGAGCAAATTGGGGCAATCTCTCAACGGTACTCAGCAAGCTAACATCCCGTTGTGGGGGGACCTTTGCAAGCACCTCGGTGCACAGAGCAGATAAATTGAAAGCCAGTCTTTTCCGTGCCAGCCTCCCTTGGAGCTATAAAGTCATCAGGGATGTTAACATAGGGGCCTCAGAGGTTCAGCAAACTCTTTAGCGTTTACTAGCTCTGTCCAGCTACTTTAAGAAACCAAAAGCAGCCTACGTTCCACCGTCTATAACGACACCTAAAGCCATCGTGCCAGTTGCGTGCAAACAGCTGCCGCTGGCTCCAACCAAAGCAGTTCACACAGCACTGCTGAGGAGGTGCATCCCATTCATCTAGCGCGTTTCCCCCTGCATCCCCAGGGCGATACTGTAGCTGGACCAGAGCTGTAAGCGGGTGTTGCTCCTTCAGCAGCCGCAGAACGACGTCCGCTGACGGAGACGGGGCAGCTGCCCCCTTCGGTCGAGCTCTGCTCAGGTTGATATCCCGTGCGATTAAATGGAGCGAGGCCCAGCGTAAGTCTGGCCCTACCTCTACATGGATGATCTCATGGATCCCTGGCTGCAGCCAGCTGTGGTGCTGGGATCAAAGCATTCCTGCCTAGGGACCAGACTCGGGGGAGGAAAGGCAGGATACACCCGCACCCCTCAACTAGGGGAGCAGCAAGCGGGAAGAAGGGGGCAATAAAGGGAAGGGGAAGGAGCGGAGAGAGGAACCTGGGGCAGGAGAGATGGCTCGACTGCTCCGGGGAGTACTGGCAGGGGCTGGGCTGCTGGCGAGACGCAGCTGGATGGCTGGATTATTTTTTTTCCAGGCCCGTGTCTCAGTTTCTCTTTATGTGTTTTTATTTCCTATTAAAAGCTCGCTGTCTCATTTCCTCCATGAAAAACAAGGCTCTTTCAGGTGGATGAATTCCTCCAGCTCCAGAAAAATCCTAGCCTGCGCTGAAAAATAAACAGCTTGCCTTGGGTGCAGCCTCTCTCTCCCGGTGCCTGTCTTTAAGACCCATGCCGTGCTCCGGCCCCTCCTCCCACAGCCTGCGGTTATCCCAGTGTTATTGCTGTGAATTATGGACATCGGGGATGCTGAATCATGGAAGTGAGGCTATAGAAAATGCTGCTGCTTCAGACATCAATCCAGCTTTGTTTGCCGCCCGGTACCACTCGCTTTCTTCTCAGGGTGCTGCATTTGCGGCCTTGTGCTGGGTGCAGGATTTAGGTAAAGGCTACAGGGCTGTACCCTCCTCATGTAGGCTGCACCCTCCTTGCTGTGCACTCAGAGGGTCCCACTAGGGTCTCCTCTTCTCCTTATACGTGCTCCATTCCCCTGGGCTATTGGAACGGTATGCGCCTCTGGCTTCGTGATGCATGCAGCTTTGAATTCAGACCTTTTAACAGAGATGTGCATAGCTGGGAAGCAGGGAGAGCTCCAGAATCATGGAGGATAGGGCTAGAAAGGGCCTCAGGAGGTCCCCCCACCTCCCCCTGCACCTGCTCACAGCAGTGTCATTCCCATCTAAACCGTTTCAAACCAGCTGTTAAAAACCTCCAAGGATGGTGCTTCACAGCCTCTCTGGCTTGGGATCCAAGTGCCCTGGCCAAGCTGTGGGGAGCCCAGGACTGGCATGGCAGGACAACTCTGCAGGTCAGGGCGGAGGGGCATTGGATTTGCACGGTAGGAGCCCGCGACGGGAAGAGCGGGCGAGCTGCAGAGAGCGCGGCGGTGCAGACGCAGACCCGCGCACAGGAAACTTCCAGAGCGTTTCGCCCCTGCATACCGGGCTGTGGCCTAGAGCATTCCCCCTGCCTTTGCACAGCCATGGCCGGCAACCCAGATAGCTTGGAACCGCGCTCCCTCGCCGCGCCAGCTTTTCCACCCGACAAAAATAAGCAAAACGGGTTTGTTTGGTTTTGAGCAGTGAGTCATGGCTTCGCAGCGTCCACCCGAGCTGGCCTGCACGTTCCCACTCCTGCTGCCCTTCTGGGTACCGAACACAAGCGGATGCATGCCTACATGAGGGCCCCTGCCATATGTGGCTGCAGGGTGGGGGAGTCTGGCATGTGCTCATTTCTATAGAGGAAATCCTTCAGCTGGGAAGCTAGGTGGGTGGAGAGGGCTTCCCCTGGGGCACAGCCCTCCTGTCCGGTAGCCATATCCTTTGCTCATGGAGCATTCAGAAAAAAAGCCCAGCTGCTCTCCCATGAGAGACCCGTGTGCCTCGTGTCTTTGAGGCAGCTGCTTGCATAGCCCAGCACTGGCGTCATTCAGGAGCTGGTGAGGCCACTCCTGAATAAAACCCGAGTCTGTAACGAGCTCCCTATAAGTCCCGGTGCCCCCCCAGCTGGAGAAATTCCTGATGACCTTGAGCCAGCTCTCCTAGCAGAAGCTGAGGTGAAGACACATCTGCATCTCAGAGCGGGGGATGCCGGATTGAAAGAGCTGGTGGACCAGACCCTGCGGCCTCCTCTGCGCTACAAGGCGGGGGAGTGCAAGGGAACAGGCAAGGGTCACAAATTCAGGTTTCCTCTATCCAGAAGAGAGGGGTTTTAAATGCTGGACAATGCACGACTCTCTCATGCAGCTTTTTGCTTACACCAGACAGTGGGGTGGGGGGTTTCTAACCTCTCTCGTGGCACTGTGAGACTTTTGGTCCTTGCTGCAGCCAGGACCAAATGGAAAATGGAGGTACAAAAGGGAAGAAAAGCTAGCTAGGCCTTTCAGCAATGGTTTAGTTGTAAGACCCCAACAAAATCTCTGGTGCCACGGCTTGTACGACACGCCTGTTGTTACTAGAGCAGGACAGATGTGCTGGACCCCCTTGGCTCTGGAACACAACAGGGGCTCTGGGTCCTGCTCCTTCTAGGGAGCCCTGGAAAAGGCTCCATCCATTGTAAGACATGACCAGGGCACACAGCACCCTTTGTTTCTCAAGCATGACCAGCTCGGGAACCCATTGGAAAAAAAGAGAAAATGCTCCAGAGCCAATTGATTCTGGAGCACAGCAAAGATACTGCAGCCCATTTGCCTGGAGTTATCTGAGCCAGCATCATATAAGCCCATTCTAGAAACTAAAGGGTAGGTGTCTGCATGGTAGGTGTGCTTTTCCCCTTGCATCTGGCCTTCAGGGACACATAGTTTGGGCCCCTGGCATGGGGCGGGATGTTCACCGGGGCCCTGGAATCTCACCTCACCGCTGCCATAATAAAGAGCAATACCAGAAATATGTGATGTGGTTGCAGGGAGCACGCAGCTTGTTCCATGAAGGGGTCTTGCAGAAGATAAGTCTTGGGGGCCATTGCCAGGGGAACTGGAGTGGTGCACTTATCCCAGCCAGCAGAGCTGGAGTTTGGATGCTCTTCCCCTCTCCGAGTGTGTCTCTGGCACGGGCAGCCAGCGTATCGCAGACAATGCAACAGACGGACACAACCAGTAACGAACTGATGGGCCCTTGGCTCCTGGATGGGAATCGCTGATGAAGTCACCTCCAAGACAGCTTTGTGGTAGCCCTGAAGTCTCCAGGCAATGGGTGCAGGAGCTTAGCAAACTGAGACTTGTCCAAAGAGAGCTGCGGTGGTGTCTGGAGTGAAATCCTCTTGCATTAGCAGACAATGCGGGGTGGAGGGCACGAGCCCGCCCTTGCTCTCAGGGAGAGCGAGGTCTCTGAGGAAGCTACTACCAAGGGGAGATCTTACCCAGAGGGTCTCTCCGGAGCGCTTCCTCTAGGACCCGCTAGCCTCAACCTTGCCCCCCAGAGCTGCCTGTTCTTTGCACGGGGCTGGCTGCTGCCCTGACCCTTGCTCCAGCGGCCCACAACAAGCACAGCCGTGGGCTCAGCCAGAGCGATTGGAGCTTCTGGACTATATTCTGGGAATGCTCCTGACAGCTGGTTTTATGCCTTGGCAGCTAATCCCCACCTCCCATCCCTGTTTGGATCAAAATAAATGTGCAAAATTAAAATATCAAATCCCAGAGCCCAGGTGCAGGAAGACAGAGAGAGGTTTATTTTCCAGCCATGTAATATCTATTTCTTAATAAATATTGGTGCTTCCAGAGGCAAAAGGATTGGCAGGGCATGAGTGCAGCCCGTCTCGCTTGCCAGCGAGGGTGCAATCTTCAAGAAAGGTCACGGCGTACCAACTGTACTAGCTACTTGGGGGAGAGGAATCGTTCAGTGAATCGTTCTGGCTGCCCGTGCCAGAGATGGGAAGGGGCCTCCAGGGATGTGGGGAGAACCAGGGATGGCAGGGTCAGGAGGTAACTCTTCCTGCCGTGGGAACATTTTCACGATTGCAAGAAACTGGAATCTCAAATTGTTGTGCATTGCAACCCCACCAAATCCCAGAGGTCCAGGTCAATCAAAATGTCTTGTGCAGGGAAGTTTGAAAGGTTTGGTTTTGTTGGTGGCTTCTGGGGTGGATTGGGCTTTTTGACAGTGCAGCTCCTCTTGGAGCCACACCTGCTCCGTGTTACCACCATGGGAAGTTCAGATGCCACCTGGCCAGGAACTACAAGGTCACGGTGGATTTCTAGGACAGGTGGAAGTCCCGGCAGCACTTAAGTGGCACCTGATCTGCCACCCTTTGGTGGCTCCCAAGCAAGCCTGGGGTTTCCAGTGATGCTGGCTCAAGCCACTCTGAGAAGAAAAGCATGAAAGCTGCAGCCTTGAGTCCCAACTGCAGATTGCCTCTGCACTGACCTGGCCCTCAGTTACCTGATGAAAGGTTTAGAGAAATCTGGGCCACTACTCAGTGTATCCACAGGGGCCAGGAAGGAGGGGGAAGCTAAAGGGAAAGTCCAGGAGCAAACCAAAGCTAGTGAGCTACACCCGGGGGCTCACCTTTTGTCTTCAGTTGTTTCTGGTCTTCATTATCTTGCTAAATTCAAAGTGATGTGATGACAGAAAAAGGTGGTCTTCAGCTTGCAACACAAAAGCACTTGGAGTTTTGCATGTGTCTACCGGCATTAGCTGGCTTTCCTGACAAATGCCATTGCCAAATAGGGACTGACATGTTAATTGAAATGGGGAAACCTCCAGCTCTGTGCAGAAGGGCTGAGCTATTAAAATGATTTTAATACAAACTGCAGCCAGTTTACACAACAGCCCTCTTAATACCGAACACGTTTCGCCTGAATTTGCAGTGCCTTTGGCCTAAAGCTGGACAAAGTTGCACAAATGAATATTTGTGGTGCATCAAGCTAGATAGCAGATTAATCAAAATGGTTGTTTATAAAGAAGGCTTAATAGTGCTACAACAAAGGCAAGCAGAGCTCTGAGTGGCTTGCAAAATCACTCTCTAAATACATTCAGTTGGAGGTGGTTATTGAGGGAATGCTGTGCATTTAATGCAGGGCGCAGCAGTGAGTGAAAGTGGTGGTGAAGGTCTAGTGGGTTTCTGGAGGGTCTGGCTTTATTTAACATCTTCACAAGTGATCTGGAAGAGGCGGGAAAGAGCTTGTTTGTGATAGTCTCAGAAGATGTACAATCGGGAGGCTGTGCAAACACCAGCAAGCTCCAAGAAATAATACAAAAGGACTTAGCGAGGGTAGAAACAGGCAGGAAATTAAAAGGCACAGTTTGGAAACTGCAGGGCCCTAATCCATCTGGAGCAAGAGAATCCAAAACTCCCCAGGGGCAGGAAGACACCTGGAAAGGGATCTTTGGCTGGACTGGGAAGGTTGCAAATTAAAAATGAGCGTTCAAACTTTTTTGGGTAAGGACTGGCTTTTTTGCTCTAGAGTGCCTGGCACACCGGGTTCCCAGTTCTTGACCAGTGCTCCTAGACGCACAGCCATAACACAAATAAATAATAAGGTGCTATGTCACACCAGAGGCCAAGGCCAGGTTTTGGCTGGATGTACCAGAAATATCACATCACGGAGCAGGGAAGTAATAGACTTTTTCTGTTCAGCCTGCGTGCACCTGGAGTCCCTACCCTGGACAAAAATATATCGATTGACAAAAAGGAGTCCAACAACTGGCAACAAATATGATTTGGGGCAGGGGTCCAATAAAAGAGGAATGTGTGATGGAGAGACAGCCAGATATTGCAACAACAGGCTGGTATCAGACAGGAGCAGCTAGTAGGAGGCAGGGGAAGTGAGGGTCTCTGTCTTGCCCTGTTAAAATCTCCCGATGGTGAGATCTCTGGCTGCTGGGTAACCTCTCCTGGGGGGTGAAGAAACCCTCACTTGGGACATTTAAGCAGCCAGGTGACTCACTGCTGCCTGGGATCCTTCACTGAGCTCAGGAGTGTGAAGCACACATCCCTAGGGCAGTTTTCCATCTGAAACAACTCTACTGAGATGGAGCATGCATTGAGATGCTCCCAAGTCTTCTGTAGCAGATGCCACCACTACCCTGCTTCCAGAGAGCTCAAATCCTCACGGCACACGTTGGAGGCTGAGCTCTCTAGCAATTCGGGCCAGCAGCATCACGACAGCTGGGGCCTGCGTCCGCTGCCTGTTGCACCGAACAGCACTGCCTTTGCCACCTTGTGCTCCCCTGCCTGTGTCCACCCGTTGTCTCTTGCCTTATGCTTGCACTGTCATTTTGGGGGACCTGGCATCAGCCAGGTTTGGGCAGCATCCCGCCCAGTGGGCTCATCACTTAGAATTGGGGCTCCCAGGATGACCACAACCCAAATGAATAATTACAGGAGTGGGACCCTACTGACTAACCCCCGCGCCCTTGGAAAAATGGCTTACTCTTATCCTTGTAGCTGCAGATGTATCCGTTGTCTTTGAACTGTTTGGAAGTGTGAGGCCGCCGGAGACCCACCCGACGTGAACCGGAAAGGAGCAGCAAAATGCTGCATGGAAAGAATTCGACAGCTTGGCTGCATGCGTTGCTCTCGCTCGGTAGCAGAAGTCCCATTCGCTTCTGGGTGTGAAGGATCAAGCTCCATAAATCTCCGCTCTCGTGGTTTATGATGTCACCCTTTACAGTGAATTATGAATCACCCGGCCTCAGTGTGCCTCAGACCGTTTTGCAGATGGGGACACTGGGGCATGTGGGGTCCGTGGGGTTGGGGAGGAGGGTGATAAATTGCCCACGTTGCCCAGCACAGCAGTGGTAGATCCCAGGAGTCCCGACGCTCCTTCAAGCGCCCTATTTGCCAGACCTCTCTGCCTACCAGTGACATACAAGTTCTTGCTGCCAGATTTGTGTCACGGTGCTGTAGGCTGAGGAGGGCTGGAGGTGAAGTGCGGAGATGGTGGCACAGTTAAGAGCTCACTGTACCATGACTATTTACTCGGGATTGCTTTGTGTCCCTTTGATCCAGCAAAATCAGTTCCAGAGTATAAAGCACCAGCTAATTAGTGCAGGGAGCTGAGGGGCCTGGGAGCAATCGTGGGGCTGAATAGCTGCTAGTTTCACTGCAGCCCGTTGTGTCTGCAGGCAGCAGGGTGTGTGGGCCTGCCGGTTCTCAGCTGGGCAGGCCCCTTTCCTTTGACGGCAAGACTTGGCTTAAAGGAAGGAAACCCAACCAGGCGCTTTGAGCTTCTCCAGGACACTGGGGCAGGGCTCCAGAGGGGATACTGGCGGGGCTGGGGAGAGGGGAGGGATGTGCAGTGCTCCACCAGGGCTAGGGACAGAAATTGCCCGTAAGCTGGTATAAGTGATCGGAAACCGGTTCAAATCTGTAGCACAACAGAGGTTTCAGTGCACACGAACCGGTTTCAAAATGCATGAAACTGGTTTGAAATAAACCTGGATGGATGTAGTCTCAGATTTAACTGATTTAGATTAAATCAGTTTATTGAACTTCTGTTCCAAATCCCCTCCATATTCAAGTTAACTCACAGTCCCCAGGATGTTTTGCCCTTCCTCCACAACCCCCCCTACAGTCTTGCAGGCCCACACAATTTGGCCTCAGTCTTTTTGCCTGTCCGTACTTAGCCCAGCTGTCCATGCTCTAAGGGCAGCCTGAGCCTGGGGAGATCCAAGAGGCCCCTTTGGGCAGGAATGAGCCCTACAGACCCATGCTGAGGGCACTGGAGTCCCCAGACTGGGTTAGCAGGGGGCTTGGGAGCACCTGGTGCAGGGGCTCTTGGAAGGGAAGCCAGCACCTCCCCTCAACCTTATTATGAGGTCGAGTCCAATGCACACAGCTGCCGAGCAGGAAGAGAGAGAGGTAGTTCACTGTGTTAGTCTGGAGTCACGCAGAAGCCAGGAGAGACTTTCACCTTACAGACTAACTGAATCAGAGCTGCATAAGCAGTGCTGTGCTTGTGCACCCGTTCTGCCATGGGCAGGGTCATCCTTTTGGATGGGGGAGATCCAGGAGACTTTATCCTGTCAGAGCAGGTGGAGCTGAGAGTCAAGCACCAGGCACCTCTTCCCCCTCCCACCCCTCTTCCCTGATGGTACAAAAGCCTTCTCCTTTGTCAGCTTCTCGACCTGCCACCACCACCGTAAAGATATTCTCTCCTTCCCTGCAGTTCCCAGGCCCGGTTTGCATAGGAGGCGCTGCCTATAAGAGCACAGCAATTGTGCTTTATATGATAATACATGCTCCTGCCCGGTGCATGGAAGAGATGCTATGAGGGTCCATAGCGAATGCAACCAGGGAGGGGCCTGGTCTACAGGATCAGTGACTGAAGACCTCTGGTTGCATGTTCTCTGACCTGGCCCCAGCCCACTACAATCTCAGTTAGATTTGTCGGTGGGAGGAAGGGCGTCGGAGTGACGCGCAGGCTAAGTAGTGATTAAAAGCAGATTGATTGCATTGTGATAGCTCTGTAATAAATTCCTGCTGCAAACAAGTCTCAAAGCGGGCCATGAAATCCCAACTGCTTCCAGTGCTCTCTTGCTCATGAAATAACACAACGCAATGCATTTTATTAAAGCCAGGGAACTATTTTTGGCTGCCCCCACGCTTCACTGTTACTTTAGTAACAACCGCGGATTATTAAAAACATTATTTGAGAGACAATGAGCCCACAGTAGGCGTTGCTAATTATGCGGTGGTTAAATTGTAATTATTATGATAATTTGCTATTTGTATTGAGGCAGTGCTAATGCCCTGTCAGGCATAGACAACCCTGCGGGGCCAGTCCTCACCCCTGCAGCGGGTCCTGGGCACATCCACTGACATTCAGCACTAACGAGACCTGGCTCACGTTATATGCCGTGGGCTGGATAGGTGCAGAATAAAAGGTGGTCCTTATACAAACCAGTGCAACAGTTTCCATGATTAGCGCTTAAATGACCTGGAAATCACAACTAAATTATTTTCTCCATTAGGACATGGGATTTAAATGCTATTATCAAACAGAGTGACGTCATCCTCGCTAGTCAAGCCATGCCAGGGGAAAGTGCTAGGTGCTATATACGTGTAAAGCAAGAGGCAGTCTCTGCACCAAAGAGCTTAAGTCTAAGTACAAGAGACAGAAATGGGGCGCGGATGAATTAAATGACTTGCCTAAAGTCTGGAAGTGAATCTGTGGCAGAACCGAAAGTTGACCCCAGGTCCCCTGAGTTACAGTCTAATGCCCGGTCTCACCGTTAGTTCAGCTTCTCACAAAGCCTGTGCTTCTGCAGACAGAAAAAGCCACGTTTTGATTTCTCTGATTTTGCGGTACCAGCTGTATTGGAAATTGTTCCAAAAATCCCACTCAGCCCCACCGAGGCCCTCGTATAACCAAGAAGAAAATGATCTGAACAGGGCCTGGGCATTGAATGACACCAGCTGAAGAGGAGGATGGCACCAGAAGAGTTAGATCGCTTGTGCACCATGCGTATTGTTTAGACACGTGTTATGAAACGTGTAGAAACTGTTTCTAACTGGATACCTTCTAAGGGCTCTGCTGAGACAGAGTCACGGTCTCAGCCCTATCCAAAAGCACCGCACCTGTGTCCAGCTTCGTAAACCTCCACTCAGAGGAAGGCTGGTGGCAGCTGAGGACTGAAATGCTCTGGCAGTGCCCCGAACAGCACAAGCAGTGTCCTGGGGCAGGCTGAAGTAGGGCTAATCTCAGCTGGGCCTGCAATGTGTTGGCCGGGGGGCTCTGGACTGGAACAGCAGGGCCCGCGGAGCTGAAGTGCATCTGAGCTTTCTCGCCGAGGGGTGCATGCTTGGAGCGAGGGGGGATAGATTAGGGCTGAGGAGCATTTGCCAAGTGCTGCTGGGACCTGTTTCTGCTGTTCTTTCACTGTTCACCACCTGGTTCATCCAGAAAGGCCCCAGACTAACCTCTGGGCAGTGGTCACGTCTGTGGGTCCTGAGTGTGAGATGCTGCAGGGCCCAGCGGGGATCAAAAGGGGCAAAGAGTAGCAAGCTCCTTGCACTGCCAGCAGCTGTGATTTTTATTTGGAGACATTCTTAGGCCCAGTGATTAAAACCTAGCAACACTTGTTGTGTGTTTGGCTGGGTGAGGGGGGTTGGGGAGCAAAGGCAGCCACGTTTACACAGCTCATGGGCTCATGATGCACTTTCTCCAAACACAAAGCGATGCCAGCAAGATGCAAAGCACAGCCAGCAGATCAATGATTAGCAGACTGCTGCCTGGCTAGTGCTGAGAAGGGATGGGTCACAAAAAGCTGTTCTTGTCCTGAACCCTTTTTTAGTTCCCCTGGACTCAACGAAGCCAGAAACTGGAGGCTTTGAAACGCAGTAAATGCCAACACGCTAATCCCCTTTGCATTAAGTTCTGCCTCTTCCCCCAGTAACAAAAGCTGCTTTCCCCTGGTGTCTGGCAGGACCGGAGCAGCAGCAGTGCCTGTGCAATAGTTCTGCTTGCAAGCCTGGCACTCCTTCGCCCTTCCTCCAAGCTGTTTGGAGCTGATATGGCATCAGGACAAATACACACACAAGCCGAGAGGATCAAATCGCTGAAGACCACAGGGGCAGAACCCACACAGACTCTGAACTCCAAGCCTCTGCTCAGGGACAGGTCAAAAGGAGGGTGCCTTGGGGAGAAATACAAGCAGCGTTTTGCCCTCCTGTCCAAAACACTCCATGCTTTGAGGCCGATTAGTTCCCTCTTGAGGCTCGAGCTCAGCACTGATTGTGGAAGAGGCTGTATAAGTACCTGTAAAGATACGGGGGTGATAAGAATTCACCTAATTCAGAGGGTGGGGAAACTGAGGCACAAAGGCAAAGATGTTCTTAAAAATAGAGGCCTAAGTTTCATTAGGCACCTAAGTGAGGGGGTGGGTTTTCTAATGTACCTGCAGGAGCAGCTAGAAGTTTAATCCCTTGGAGAACCCAGTGGCCTACTTAGGGGCTTTGGTTTAAGCATCTTGGCTTACGTGATTTGACAAAAGTCATGTCCAGAGTCTGTGGCAGAGCCGGGAATGGCTCCCACCTCTAATCTCGTGGTTTTAGCTATAATCCTTATGAAGAGAGAGGGAGGAAGAAAGGGATGTATCTGAAGGAGCATAACAGTGTAAGTTATTTCAGACTGTAAGTTTTTTGGGGCAGAGACCTTTTTTGTTGTCGTTCTGTGTTTGTACAGCGCCTAGCACACTGGGGTCCTGGTTGGTGAACAGTGTTCCTACATGCCACAGAGATTCAGATTATGATACTACAGAGAACAGGCAAATGAAAAGATGAGGCAGGAAAAAGGAAGTTGGGGGTGGACAGAAAGAACGAGAGATGTGGGAAGAGAGGAGGACAGCATGACCTCCATTGGTACACACGTGAAATTATGCAGCTGCTTCAGTCTGAGTCGAGATGGCTGTGACTCACTCGCCTGGCCCCGCTACTGCCTTAACCCCCTGGAGCACTGGATCCAAGTCTGTGGTTTGAGGGTCACAGATGGGTTGCAGGGAGCAGGCTGGGAATGGGTACTGGCTCCTGGCCCTCGCTTCCAGCTGCTAACGTGCACTCAGAAATGCTCAGAAATGCCCACGTGGTCCTTTCTGGCTCTTGGCTTTCCATGAGCGCCATGGCTTTGATTGCTGCAGGGGCATCATGGAGGTGCAGTCCGTGGGACGGTCTGTGTATACCGGGGTTCCTCGCTAGGAAGAAGCTCAGATACCCACGAATGTGGCGAGTACTCTTGACCAGGCAGTGGGAAGCTGCTCCGTTCCAGCTGCATCTGGACCTCAGACTCGCTTTCACCTCTGCCTCCAGTTCTGCATCCCTCTCACAGCAGCACAACACCCTCTGGCCTGGCCCCATCTCCCGGGGGGACGTGCCAGGGCAGTGTCCCCCCTAAACCATCCCTGCCTTGCTGCACCCTGCAAGCACTGCCCCATTGCCATCCCCCAAACTGAAGGAAGGGACCAAGAGCAGCAGGAGACACGGGAATGGCTGAGAGAGGTTGACCATACTCAATCTTGACAGGTTCCCAACTCCAGGGGCGAGAAGCCCTCCCTTCCTATGCTGCTGAGGTCCAGTAGCAATCTTTGCTTCCTCAGCCTCCATTCTGCCTTGGAGGAGTGAAATAACAGCCACCCAGTGGGTGGCCCCAGAAGACCGTGAGCCCAGACACTTCCTAGCTTTGCACCCATTAGAAACTGCCCCCACCTCCCTATTTTCTCTCTCCTTAGGTCTAAGCAGTATCCTAAGGGGTTAAGACTTTTACAACTTGGACGTTTTGCTCTTTCATATGCTGTACCAGTGAATAATTAGAACCAGCTTGTCGCTGAGGTTTGCTCATTCTCTGGAGTGCGTCTGAACTGCCTTCTCCTCATTAAACCTGACTTGGAAGAAAACCCGGCTGATTGGCAGGGGTTGGAAACATCCCCTGCCTTCTTCAGCAGGGAGAAGACCCTGCCCAAGGGAGGGGAGCATCTCTGGAGCTTGAGGCTAAGTGGGCGCTTGTACACATGACGAATGTCACTGAGCTCACCTGGAAAAACAGGAAAAGAAAGAGAATGCATAGTTGAGCCAAGGAGAGAAAGCTGCTGTGGGAGACTGTGTAAAAGCCTTGGCTAAACGGACTGTACAATGGTGCCAGAAAAACAGTTGGAAATGAATTGGCCTGGAAACAAGTATAGGAGGAATGAGATGGAGCTCGGGGGGAGGGAGGGGGTGATAAATATATGAGGAATTTGCCCAATTTTGCTCCCATTTTTTATTTGCTAACCTGAAAATATCAACCTTTTTTTTTTAAACAGTCTTGAAATTTTCCCTCAATTTCAGCCCCTTTTGCTTAGACATCTGAATAGTGGCTGCAGAAAGAAACCAGCCACAAAGTCCAAGTGATGGTCTGAGCTATGAAAACTTATAGCGTTTCACCAAAACATGTTCCTTTCCTATTGTGTCCAGAGACTACACCTTTCTCTAAGTAGGCCGCTCCTCCATTTATGGCCCTTTTTGGGGACGAAAAACAAAGCTAGGGCTGAGTGAGAACTATCTATTCTGTTACACTGGAAATTCCCCACGTTCAAGATTTTTTTTTCCATTCCAAAATAGAACAAAAAAAAAAAAAAAAAGAAAGAAAAAATGGTTTTTCCTGATAGCCAAAAATTCATTTGGGGTCAACAGAAATGCTTTGTATCAAAATGTTTCATTCCAGTTGTGACTGTTAATATTAAACATTTTTAAAAATAGAAACAAAAATGTTATTTCCAAACAGAAAACCCAAACTTTGCGGTATGTTGTTATAGATAAGACTTCAGTAACTCATTTTGCTTTTGACCAGTGTGTGTGTTTTGGGCAGAAAACTGTTCTGCTGGAAAAATTGTGACCAGTTCTTGAAGTGACAGAAGCAAATGCAAACAGCACTGGGCCAAAGGTTTTCCATTCTGAGTTTCTTGTTCATATTCAAGGCAAAGGTTTGGGATGAGGAGAGAGGAGAAGTGGCATAATATGCAGGGTGATTTCATCATCCCTGTTTACTTGCTGCCCTAATGGCTCTGCCCTCCATGGTCTTTCTGTCTCACTCCTGCATGGCCCTTTTTCTAGCTTTCCAATTACCTGCTCAGTCTTAACGAACTGGTGCTAACAGGTGCTTGGACACATGACGGGGGTTTAGTCCTCAGGGTTTTATTCTATGCCCCCTAAATTGAAATGTTGGGTTTTTAATTGAAATCCACCATTTCAGTTTTTCCATCGCATTATGACGAGGGGCCTGATCCTTATTTTTTTTTTTTTTGGAGCTGGAGTCTGCCTGCGGCCAAGGGGCGAGCTGCCGGTGGGCCGAGCCTACCCTGAGCTGTGGGGGACCCTGGTTCTTCCCTCCGCAGTGGCGGTGCCCCCCGAGTCTGCCTGGGCAGGCTGCTAGCAGCGATGGGCCTGATTGGTTTTTCCTGCGGCGCCTGCCTGCCCCTCCCACAGCCGGGGGATGAGCTGACAGCTGCAATGCATCCTTGCAAACTAAATTACATCCAGATGTGACTTAGTTTGCAACAATGCAAACTCATCTAAAACCAACAAAAGTGGCACACAGGTAGTGTGTGACGCCAGTAAGCCACATAAATTACATTTTCGTCACGTGTACATCGTGATGACCATCACATGTACAAGTGCCCTTCCTCCCCTCCTTTTTCTGTCTCTGCTCCCAGAGCAATTCTGGTCTCCAGGCATAGTTTTAGTCCCTTAGCCAAATCTCCTGTACTCCAAGTTTCCCACCTGCTTAACTGTATTATTGATTTCTCCCCACTGGGCAGCATTTCTGGTATCCTGGACTGCGAGAGGACCTAGAGACCTCATGAAACCCACAGGGGACTTCCCAGGTGCTATTTTATTTTTGTGAGAAAACGGCTTGGACTATCTGGTGATGGGTGGCCCTATGAATCCCTGGGATGCACAGGTGGATGGGTGATGAGTCCGGTTCCTTGCTAGCTCCCAGCCGGATTGATTTGGAGAAGATCCCCAGCCTTAATGACAACCCTGAGCCTATTCAAGAATGGAAGGAGAGACTTTTTCAGAGGTGAGGGTGAAGATATCGGCCTCCAAGGACGTTCTTGGAATGTTTTGGAAACGCGACGCGGCCTCCAACATTTCCCTTCTCAACATCTGGCCAAGAAGCAGATGTCGGGAGAAAGAGGAGTTAACTCTTTCCTCCCAGAGCCCATGAATCGCTGCTGCAAAAGTACGAGCTGGTTGTTCAATCAGAGTGGATCTCCATCAGGGTGCACACTGGTTCAAGAACAAAGTGACACATGCAGCTATGTGGAAAAGGAGGTCATTGAGGAGGGAAGAAATCAGCTCCTCCATGGAGCAGAAACACCACACATGTTCTAGAGAGATTTTTTAAGCTTTGAGGACAAAATGGAGCAGGAGCAGCCAGCTGCAGAGGGGGAATACACTGCAAATTGTAGCCCTTACGGAGGGAAGAGGGTGCCTAGATGATAGCTTACATCCAGGGCTGATTCAATTTGTGTCCAATACAGGACCCAAGGGGCGTAAAAACAGACAAGACTGGTGCCTAGAGGAACAGAGACGAAAGCTTTGGCATAAAGAATAAAATCGCTGGATCAGAGCTAAATGGAGCTGGAAGGGACCTCATGAGGTCACCTAGTCCAACCCATGCTCCAGGCATGCTCAGCCCTGTCATTACAGATGAACTAGAACTATAGACGAACCAAGTCAAAGTCTAAGGAAGCTCTCAACATGTAGAAAAATGAATTGAAATGAAAGAACAGTGCTAGCAGCCCTGGATATAATATTTGGAGCTGAATCTGGATTTGTCTAGGACTTTGACTCAGGTCCGTTTTCTACTTAAAATACTTGCCAGGCAGCACAGGTACATTCTCCAACAGGGTGTGGGGGGGGGGTGGGGAAATAATCACGTGCCATTCTCCATATCACATCTTCATATTCCTCTCTGCAGTGTCTCCTTTTATTTTCTGTTTTTCCACAAGTCCTGAGTCCTGACTTAGGCCTATCGGTTCCTAATAACTTCCATGTAGCCACATCACACCAGCTCAAAGAAAGAAATAGAATAAGGGTCAGAACAGAAAACTCAACTCCTTCAAGCATGTGGTGCAGAAGTGTCATCTTGTTAAAGAAACTCCAGTTCTGGGGACTAAGAGTGAAACACCAACACTCAGCTAGGAAATCAGCACGGTCTGAGCCATGCCTTTGGCTGGAAACATCACAAATGCTTTTGACATGGATAGGTCAAGTGATGGCGTCTGGTGCTTGGCATAGCTGGCATAGATTCGTGCTTTTTGGTGGACAACTGGGCAGGCAGAAATGTTAGCAGAAGGACTTTACTACTGGTGAAGGTGACAGATTGTAATGGTACTAGAGCAAATCATTCTCGATCAGGGTGCTGTGGTACCCCAGGGTGCCATGAGATTCATTTAAGGGTGCTGAAGAATGCATCTCAATACTAGCATTGCTAGGTATGCCGATGTCTACACATGATTCACAAGATAAATCCAGATCTGTCCAATCTATAGTGTTAAAAGCACTCTGCCCTGCTGTGGGCTTCCTGAGGTCTTTGCAACAGAAGAATTGCTCTATTATTTTTTCTGTAGTTAAGAAACCAGGGAAAGCAAAGAGTGGGCATTTTCCGAGGGGTGTTTTGAGTCTAATGAGGGGGCCCTTGAGTTTACAAAAGTTGAGGACCACTGCGTTAGAGTTGTGAGCATCATTTTGACCCTCACCCTGGACATTCCTCTCTGCTGCTTCACTCCTGTGCAAGAAGGGACCTGTTAGTAGCTGAACTCAGTCTCCGAGGGCTCCAGTATCCAGTCCTTAGCTTCTCTTCTGGGCCTGTGAGCAAGGGGACCAGGAACGGAGTTGGCCGTGTGGCCCGGTCCTTTAGGGCCTCAGCTAAATAATTTCTCAGAGGCTACCAAGCAATGTTTCCAAGAGCATGATTCTGGCTCCTCCTGAACCAGGCTGGATTTGAACTGGTACCTTGGAATCAAAAGTGTCTGTAGCTTATTATCATGTCCAGGCTCCGTGGGGTGTTGCATTCTTTCTGAGCCATGGAAAAGATGATGGCACAGCCCTACAGGACATGCCAAGTGCGTGTCCAGCCAGACGCCCGGGTCTTCATCAACAAGGTTGTGTAGGATGTTAACATCTAGCATGGGGGGGAACAAGAAAAGGGAAGTTATGAAATTCCAAAAGCAGCTGACACCAGGCAAAGAAAACAGCTGCCTGGCTCCTTTCTGAAAGGAAAAATGCTAGACAAGAGGGCAAAGGAGGCAAGCCGAGGCCAAAACCATGACCAGGGTGGGAGGACTAGACAGTTCTCCGGTGTTTGCCCAGACCGAACAGCAAAAGAGAAGGGATATGGAGTCTGTTGGCTGGAGGCATCTCTCAGAATGACTCACAGAGCAAAGATGCACGTAAGGAAAGTCCTGACCCACCGCTGAAGGGCTGGTGACCTTCAGCTTCAATCTCAAATGGTCCTGAAGGAGCCTGTTGTATTACCGAGCAGTTCTCCACCCTGTTTGCTGAGGATGATCGATGTGCGTCATGTAGGAAGAATGGCCTTCAACCCTATCCTTGCAGTCTGGTCCTGTGGAAGTCACCGGTGAGAGGCGTGGGATTGTCCTGCATTGTCCGTGAGGGCCACGAACGTGCTGGTCAGCACGGGGACACCTCTGAGCTGCTTGTCCCTTGTTTGAAGTCCAGCTCATGGCAGGAGCTGGTGACTGGAAGTCAGTACCACAGCGGATGCCCGCTCCTTAGAACAACCTGGAACAAATACGATGGGTCCCAGTCGACTCCCCAGTGAACACATTTCCAAATCACAAAACCCTAAATCAGCAGCTCCCAATCTGTATTGGCCGACATACCCGCTCCTTAACATTTTTGGTGAGGTGGCTTGACCAGAATATGGTGCTCGCATACCAGCAGCGGTCCAGAACCACAGTTTGGGAAAGCCTGACCCAGATAATCTTGGGCTTGTTCTTTGAAGCACAAAGCCCTTTCAAATCTTCAGGGGGTCCTTCATTTGTCAGTCCTCGCTGTTGTTGCTCTGAATGTCCTCATTATCCAGACAATGCTCCTTTCAAACTCCTGCTAATGGCTTGGCCTCCATGGTATCTTGTGGCGATGAGTTCCACAGGGTAATTGCAAGTTAGCTAACAGAGAGTTTGCTTTTATGGGTTTCCAAGTTGCTGTCTCTTGAATTTTTCTTCAATATCCACCCTTGTTCTTGTTTTGGCCAGTGCTGGCTGCTCTTCATACCGCAGATCGGACACTAAGAACGCACCGTCCTTTCCCTCTGCTGTAGAAACTGCTGTCGTGGCCAGAGGAAGAATTTCCTGCAAGTGGTACCAGCTGTGCAATGAAGCCAATACAATCAGAGGTGAACATATCCGGCAAGGCACCAAGCCTTTCTTAGAGGATTATCATCCTGGTTGGAGCCAGGAGGCAAAGGCTAACTCTTTGTGTGTATGAATGAATATCAGGAGGACTGGAGAAGCAGCGGGGAGGGATCTTTGCCCCACTTTTTTCAAAAGCCATATGAAATCTTTCTGCTGCATGGCAAGTAGCAGCTGGAGGGGGTGTGAGCTGGGAGAGTGCAAGTCTCTGTACCACACAAGCCAGTGCAATACAGAGGTATAAGAGTGGGGGGGGCGGGGGGGCAGGCTGGTGGGAGAAGGGCACAGAGAGAGCTCCCTCACTGCAGAGGAGAGGCGGAAGTGAAAGGCAGCTCCCTTCACAACACAGGCTGGATGCTGGGTGGGAAGGAGAGGGAGGATGGAGGAATTTGCTTCTAGGAAGAAAGAAGAAAGGCCCCTCTTACTGTGGGCTAGCAGGGAGCTGCACTGCCAGATATTTTCCCAGGGCGTGATGAAACCACATGAGCTGGACCCTTTCCAAGGTTGATGTTGGCCCCGAGAAACAAAGCTAATCCAACTTAGGCATCAGTCCTAGCGTCACACATGATGCAACGGACATGCATCTGACACAGGAAAGATGCATCTTGCAGCGAAACATCCCATTCCCTGCACAGGGCCCATCCTTGGGTGACGGACCATGGGGTATCCTGCACAGGCCTCTCTGAAGCAGTTCCCTAGCAGAGAGAAACACCTGCTCAGCCTGGCTCCAGCCAGCTTGAGGGCCTTGCTGTATGTATGGTCTGTCGCTCATTGGCCATGTGGTATTTAGGACCCCCGGTCTTTGGAGAGCATGGGGTGCTAGGGCATGAGCTCCTGAGGGGTGTTAACCACGGCTTGGAGAAATGCCACGTTTCACCCAAGGTGAGGGGATGTCATCGCTCCTACCTGCATCACAATCAAGGGGCTTTGCAAGGCACCTTCCTCCATTACCTTGTGTGATGTGAAAGGGGGTGGGCTGGATACAGGGGGCTGGAGGAGATCAAGGCAGGATAGAGGGGGCTTTTGCTGCAGGGGACACGGACCCCTACTGACTTTAAACACAGGAGTGCCCACCGTCCTCCCTCCCAGATTTCTCCCTCTGATCTCGAGGCCGGCGAGGCATCCAGGACCCTGGGATGAAGGCAAGAGAGAGAAAACACCCCCAACACGGGAATCAGTTTGGGCTGCTGACTGGCTCGAAAATTGCTGGGATGCCAGAGGTGGCTATAAAGGACACAAGGGGAGGCACACTCGGCGTGATCCATGCCAGACGCCTTTACGGGAGGCGCTGAGCTGAGGGTTGCTATTCTTTTGCTACATTTTTATTCCATGTTTACCCATCCCATGGTGACGGCTTTCGTTAGGGAAGTCAAATGGACTTGGCGTGCTGTGCGAGGAAGCATGCCGGCCAAATAACAGTCACGGCCCAGGTGGAAAATACACCTCAGCGTGAAAGAGCTACTGCCCAGAGGGAGCGAATTAATGCAAGTATGCTGCGAAGGACTACGCGTACCCTGTGAGCTGGCTCTGCTCGGTTGGCCCAAGCTTGGAGGGCTGCCGTAGCAGCCCTGTGGTTCAGACTCAGTTTGGCCCGGGTCATTGCAAAGCTGATAGGAAAAAGAGATGGTGGCTTGGGGGTGATCCCAAAGCGGTGCTGCCTTCTGGACACAACCGCATGGGCCTTTGGCCGCCAGGGCTGTATGTGTGAGATAATGGGGGAAGTGCGGTCATGGATGTGTCTCGGACTATCTCCCAGCTCGTTCCCGTCGCGTGGGATCGCACCGAGAGCAGCCTGCAGCATCGGGAATGCTTCATGCCAGCTCCCAGGAAGACTAACATTTGGTCTTCCTGCATGCTTCCTACCCCCGGGAGGCAAAGCCTCTCCAACGCTCGCCTACATCCACTCCCTACAGCTAGATCTGTTTGTTCAGTGGAAATCAGCCTAGTGGTTAGTGAGGGCCCACGAACCAGGGCTCTTGGGTTGTTATCCAGGTTCTGCTACTTCACATCCCAATATCCCCACTCCACACAAGGGAAAATGGGTCTCAAAGGCAGCAGGCCTTCAGTGCAGGTCACAGAAAATGGCCACCTGGCTCCACAGCTTGTGGCCAGTTACGGGCCAAAACTGGATGCTTCTCAGCAGGATTAAATACACTGGGGTTTGCATCTTGGCCTTAACTCTTGACTCAAAGCCAAGCCAGGAGCACCAGAGGCTCTGTAGGACCAAATGCACGTGGGCTTTGCCCATCCTTCTCCACAAGCATTTTTTCCAAAGAGCCGTAGTCACTGCCTCGGCCGCTCGCATCCCTTGCACTGTAGCGGCCTTCAAAGAGACCCTCGTGCTATGCAGTTTGGTTCATGACAATGCTGTTGATCCCTTCCAGCTGAGCATCACCTTATGTCTCCATCCATCCTGGAGGCAAAGCGGTATCTGGGCAGCAGTAACATGGCTCCTAGTCATATGTAGAGAAGGAAACTTTTGGCACTGTTTGCATAAACCCAGTCAACAGCGGGACATGAAAATTCCTCCTTTAATAACTTCCGAGATGCTTTGCACTCAGCTTGATTTATACAGAGTGCTGCAAAACCTTTGGAAGATACTAGCTGGGTCAGTGAAAGGTCAAATAACTGAAGCTATTAAGAAGCGGGGGAGAAAGCGCTCTTGCTTTCAGAGGTCTGGAGATGAGAAGCAGAGCAAAACAGCCCCTCACACTTGGAGAGCTTGAGATTTTCTTCCTGCAGTTCTTGCAGGCAGAATTGGAGCCAGGGGCCTAATGAAAACTGAGGTCGGGGATCTGGGCTGTGTCTGCCATGAATTATTTTCTCCTGCCAAGTGCCTCAGTTTCTCTGTCAGTAGAATGGGAGTTATTGCACTCCATCCTGACACCTAGGTGTTAACAAAGACACAGAAGAACGAAGCCTTGTAGCTGTTTTGGGGTTTGTGCATTAACTCCGCAGAGGGGCATACCAGCATGCTAAACACAAGCCGTGTTACAGTCCCTGCGGGAGCCAGAACTTGGACTCTCTTCACCTTGGCTTATTTAAAAACCCAGCCATAATATTCTGTGAACACAGGGATTTTATTTCTGCACCACCTTTCTAGCACGCTCCTCGGAGCTAAACGCTATACAGGAGAATTGAGCCTTGTTTCTGTGGGAGCGGGTGCAACCGCAGGGCACTCCCCAGAGAGCTTGCTCATAACCAGGAGAGCCTGGGAAAATCCCAAGTGCTGACAAGACCTCTGACAGACAGAGCGGCAGCTTGCAAAGGACGAAATAAAAGTCCCGGTGTCCTGCACGCTTGCCCATTCACATCACTGAGGACGCACACATATTAACCAGGCCCCTTCGGGGAAGTTGCTGTGCAGCAGATGGAAGGGCAGGGATCTGCTATTCTGCTTCCCAGCCTCGGCTGTATCCATAGTGCGGGGCAAAGGCAGGCAGTGCTGAAAGGCCGTCAGCCACTGAAACTCCTTTGCAGCTGCCGGCCAGCCAGCTTCTCATGGGTGGTGGGATTTGTGCTGCAGGGCTTTGCATCTGTCTGGGGAAGGGGAGGGAGAATCTATTTGTGTTAGCGGGGGCTCTAGGGAAGGTCTTTTTTTGCTCCCGTCCCACTAGGGTCACCATTATATTCTTGCACCTGTTCTGCAAGCTCCAAAACTGAGGCTGTGTTGACTTGGCAGTCGGGAGACATGCCTCGCAGCATGGACCAGCCGACCCAAGCCAGCTGCGAGCGAAGGGGTTCGGGTGATGACAGCCGGACAAGCAAGTTCAGCTGCCCTAGTTGATCCCCCCCCGCCCCACGGGCATGGAGGGTGGAGGAAGTGCACGGCCACATCTTCAGAGTGGCCCACGGCAGCCTGACTTGTCATGTCGACACCGCAGCCTGGCTGGACCTGAGCTAGCTTTAATCCAGTCCCCAGCATGTCTGGATTCAAGCTAGGTCCCCGCCTGGGACTGCTGTATAGACATGACAAGTCAGTCTGTCGTGGGGCACCGGAAATAAGACTGGCCACTGGAGCCAGCAGGCCAGAAGGGAAAGCAGAGTGGCAGGAGGCAATGGTTTGGGACTGGAAGAAAGGGAGGGAAGTTGGAGGAGATAAAATTGAGCTGGGCTGCGTGGGAAGGGATGGCAGGACGTGACTGAGAGAGGAGGAGGAGCAGGAGAGGGGCCTGGATCACTTGTGATGCTCTCCCTAGCATCCCCCTGCCATGGGCACTCGGGTCATTCCCACTCCCCATCCTAACCCAACGTGCCTAGGGAAGCGGACAGCAAAGGCAACCAGAACACGGCGCCTCGGCAGTCCCCCCCTTGCAGAGCCTGCATGCACCAGGGAGACCCTTTATGTGCCCCCCCTGCCCCGTGTGAGGTAAATCACTGGGAAGAGAGGAGCCACATGGCCCTGCCTCGCAACGCCAGGCCGAGGCCGGCATCACCTCTGCACGGGGCCAGCAAGGAGGCTGCTTTGAGGGAGCCCCTCTCTGCCTCGGTAGTCGCACCGCAACACAGGCCACCAGCCCCGACGTATCGCTCCTGCCCCGCACTTCACTGGCTCTGTGATATTACTCAGGCGGCCGAATAAAGAACCGCGAGCCGATGTGTTCAGCAGAGCCCTTGGCCCCGGGCGGGCGCCTGCTCTGCCAAGAGCGCCGAAGCCCAGCAGAAAAGGGGCTTGGATTTTCCTACTTCAGGGAAACGATAGGGATGATTTCATCCCACAGAAATGTGAAGGCTAATGGATTTCCTATCCCCTCCCTGTACTTAAAGCGACCACAAGAATAGTCAGAAGAAGGAGGCAGGAGAGGGAGGGTGTGCGTCTGGGAAAGGGGGGGACTTCGACATTCCTGTCCCAGCCCTCTCCCAGCAGTCGGGACCCGGCTTGGGCGCAGCATGGAGCGAGCCGGATTATCTCTCACTGTTCAGACTTCCCAGAGATGCTCCGCAACACAAAACCAGACAAGGCTGCCTGCCTTGATCCTTCCTTTCTCCAGCAGTGGTTGTAAATCTAACACCCGGGTGAGAGAGGGGAGGTCTGGGCGCTAGCACCCTGCCCTGGGAATCGCGACGTCCTGGGTCTGGGTGGGGCTGGTCTTCCACCCCTCTATCGTCTCATTTTCTGCTGGGCTCCTTCCCGACTGTGGCTGGCGATCTACGGAGCAGCTTGGCGCTCCCTCCAGAATGAGTGTGATGGGTGGGTATAAGCGGCGCTGGTGGGGGGAGGTCTTGTTTGCATTGGAAAGCTGCCACCTTGCTTGGTGCTGGTTTGGCCCATTCTCAACAGACAGTCCAAGGACCTAATTGGTCCTGGAGGTGGAAACGGTCCCTCACCCCTCAGTCCTTTGCACCACTACTTTAAAATGGACTCCCGCCCTTCTTTTATGAATGGAAACGGCAGGTTTGCTTGTCGTTTCGGGCACTGAAGTGGCCCGCAGGAGACCAGGGTTCAGCTCTAGGGTCTGCCTCTGGTGCGCGAGCAAGCTGCTGCGTCTCTATACATCATTGCAGAAGGGAGCTAACATTTCTTCCTTCTCCTGCCCTTGTCTGGGGAGACCGTCAGCTTTGCAGGGGCCTCCCTTTACTGCATTTATAGTAACATTTAGCCCAGAGGAGCCTGATCTCAGCTGGGCTTAGGTGCTCCTACATATAACAACTACCACCCCAATGCATCTCTCTGCATGGTTTTCCTCAGCTCCCATCCTCCCAAGCCTATCCTTACAAGCTAATAGGAGCCCGTCTGGAGCTGACGGGGTGGACCTTCTGCAGATGGAGCTGAACAGAAGCTAATGGAGCACGGCTGAATTTAGCCCAAGGCATTCTTGGCTCTCTGGGTCCTGTCGCGTATCTGGCAATACCGGGGCCTGAGTGGAAGGCGATTTATGACTCTGGCGGGAGAGATGCAGTGTTACTTCTCTGTTACATTCCTCCACCCATCTGGTTTTCCTCTTCTGCTTTTAGACCTGCCAAATAGGAACGCTGGAGTCAGGTGCCAGTGGGTAATAACCTAACAGGAGGGTGGGGAAGAGCGAGACGGCGAGCGCTGTATACCGAGGGTGAAGTTTATGAGCCTTGCGTAACTACTACACAGCTTTCCATTGCCTCATCATTTCCCTGATGCTGGAGGGGGTGCAGTTACTTCCCTTATTTCCATAGTCTGTTCTCCAGGGGGTGTTTGTCCACAGATTTAATGGCCAAACCATCCAAGCAACTTTCAAAACATGTTGTCCCTTTTTTTATTAGTACTAGTTGAAGCACCTGGCTGGGGCACAAGGGTCATGTGGAATTTTCTAGGGCTGAATTCACTCTTTCCAGTCCACACTCTCCTCATCCTTAGCATCCTCTTCTTCAAAGCGCTCATGAATGACATCATCCTGGTCCAAGCGACAAAGCTTTCCAAGCTCGGATCGTCCAGGGGGAAGTATGCAGTAATGGATGGCGAGTACTAGCCGACCCAATAATGGGCATTTTGGGATGAGCACAGCTGAAGCAAACAGAGCTTTGTCGGCATGTGTGCTGACGTCTCCACCTCCTCCTCCGTCTGTCCGTCTCTCTTGGCCAGACCCTTTTCCCTTTTATTTTTTTGGATGATGGAATCTGTTGCCAGTGTAAATAAAGGACAGCAACACAACAGGGCCCCTCGGCCAAGCCAGTTAACTAAACAGAGCTGTCCGGCCTATTGTGGCAACCCCAAAAGTGCTGTCGCGTGCCGGGCCCTGCGTGGTCATACACTGTGAACTGCATGGCAGCCACTACCTTCCTGCCTGGGGGACTCCCACCCCAGCCCACGAGCCACCTATGCCCCGCTCTCAAGATCTGCTCAGCCTTGAGAACATGGGGGTTAAGCATGAAGACTACCCTCACCTTCAGGCAGTTGAGGAGAGGCCCGTTATTGAAGTGAATGGGTAGCTCAATCCTCAGTTTGGGTCGAGGCTTTACGTTCTGGCCTCATGCCAGTGCTCCAGTTCAAAAGAAGTGGGCCGCTGAGGTGCATGGCACCTGGTGAGGTGGTTTTGCAGGTGGCGTTCTGGGCTGCTTGCGGACTACTGGGCTCTTTGAACATAGAGAGAAGCACTGGAGATGCCCTATCCACTGGGATAAGCAAGCTGGGAGCCAGCGTGGTCCTTCCCCTCCCGTCCCTTCTCAGCCTCCTGAATGTTACATGCAGCACAGGTGGGAACCGAGGGAAGGACACATCTGGCTGCATTTCCCTGCCACAGACTGCTACAGTGGCATCCTTGTAGCATCAAGCAGCTTTTCCCCCCCGCCCTGATCATCTCCACTTCCAGAGGGTTGCCCTTTGCCAAGTGTCCCTCTTAGACGTATGTGCATTGCCTTCCACCTAACGAGACTAACGCATAGCACACTGTGTTGCGTACTGCACATGGGGGTTACTTTACCCGCCGCTGAAATGCAGCCACCTCTGGGGTGCAGAGGTGTACAGTTTGGGGTTAGGAAGGACAGAGGAAACCTGCATCGGGTTGGAAAGCCAGGGGCATCTCAGGGAGGCAGGATGGAATTTTCCAGGTTGGAGTTCAGCGGGTGCCAGTATCAACAGCCCAGCAGAGGCTTGAAAAACCACGAGAGGTCGAAGTCTCACTTGAAAGGCAGCACAGCACCCTCTAACGCTGGGTTCAGGGGGAAAGTGGCCCATCTGAATCACCAGCAGCGCTCCCTGCAGCTCCTGGGGGACCCTTAAGGCTCTGCTAGCAAAGACCCAGCATCACCATAACAGCACACGTGGCCTTACACGCCGCGCTTGCTTGCCGCAGGCAGGATCCTCAGTGCCTTGTGGATCACAGCCACAGGCTGATGGGCAGGACATAGGCTCTCTCAGGCAGGTGGGTGACAGGAGCATTCACAAACAGAGTTGCAGGTGCTCGAGCTCTCCGGTGTGTTGTGCAACACCGGGACATTTCCCTTTTAAAGCCCCAGCTCTTGCAGCTGGTGTCCACAGGGCAAACTCAGCTGTCATCTATGGTAAAAACAGTGAGTGACTTAGCCCAGGGGATTGCAAAGGACAGTTGGGAAATGTGACTTAAAGGTTCAGATACCAAGAGGCAAACAGTAAGGAACCTGGGTTTTTTTTACATCAGCAGTGAGCGTTTTGCTGTGCGTTTGTACAGCACCGAGCACCCTGAGTTCCTGGTCCAGATGATATATTAAGATAAATAACTACATTGCATGAGTTTCTTTAATCATGATTTTTTTAGCCAGCCTCACCCCTATTCATGATCTTGAAGCATATCCCTCTGGCAGCCCTGTGCACAGGCCTGTTGGACGCGGCCAACAGGCTTGAAGGAAAGAAAGCCTGGGTCTGACTGATTGCACGCTTGGTATTTGAGAAGCCTGCAGCTGAGGTTGTTTCCCCTCTGCTCTTCCCCCCCACCCAGTGAGTCCTGCAGACACTCAAAGCAGGGAAGAGCTGGCTGCTTTATAACCAAAGAGGCAGACTCTTTATGGCATGGTTTGCATTGCAAAGCACTGCCCGCCCCCCGCCACCCCGTTACGGCACTAACTGTGTCGCCTCTAGAGCCAAAACCCATCCAGGAGAGGAAAATGTGTGCATGCTATGAGTTCATCCCCCACAACCCTGCAGCCTCTCATCTATGGGTTGCATCCTCTGGCTTATTCCTCCAGCAATCTGCCAAGAAGGGAAACTTGAGAACCAACAATGGCCAAGGTTGCAGTTGGCCCAAGGCTCCCGCCTGAACATTTGGAGGATCTATGAGAGTCTGAAGCTGCATGTTTTATATTGAAACAGATATGCCTGCGTGGGGTGGTAAGACCCATGTTTTACAGCTGGAGGCCGTGCTCCTCTGGAAGTCAAAGGCCAATGGTTTGCCATGGGGCTGTTCAGAGCTGCGTGATTGCAGGGGCGTGAGTCAAGCTGCTTAGCAGGGATGTGACTGAGGAAACCTCAGGGAAGTGAGAAATAGAAGTGGAAACTTGGCAGCACACTGAGCCTGTGCTCCAGGAAGGAGCAGGGCTGGGCTGGAGCTAGCTGGGCTAATCTACAGGATCAGAGCGCCAGGGCACGTGAGACTCAGGACAACACAAACTGATTACGCCCCATTAACATCTGTATCAGACAGCAATCAGTTAATGGGTGGAGTGGCCAGGACTCACTCACGCAGCATCTCCCAAGTGGCCTAATGAGGAAGTGGTTTATCCTGGATCCTGTTAAAGAAGATGAGTTGCTCCCTGGAGTCAAGGCTGGGCTGGATAGGCCACAAGTTGCATAAAGCCGTGGTGTGCTGAGTGTCCCGTGGGAATGCCTTTCTTCTTCACAGGGGAAGAGGATGGGCCACAGAGCCCATTACTGCTGGGGTGGAGGGGAGGGGGAGCTGGAGTTGTGCATAAGGGAAGCGTGTTCGAGCGAGGCAGACAGCGACACAACTGCTGTTACAACAGCACCACCAGCCAGCCCGTGTCCTCCAGCCTGCTTAGTAAGGAGCTATTTACTCTGTAAAAGTTTGCTCTGTAAGCTTTAATTCTCCTTCCGCTTTCCCTGTCTCAACGCTTCCAGCTTTCTTTTTCTCATTCTCTCTGGTTCCTAAAGAAAAACCAAATTGCCTGACAAACATAACCACCACAAAACATATGAGTGGCAGCCAACATCGGCAGTCTCTGCAGCAAGCCTCGGAGGGTGGTAGGATCCCCACGGGACTGCTTGTCCTCCAAAGACCCGTCAGCATAGATGCACACCAGCTGATTTCCTTCACCCTTGGCAAAAGTGCCCCCTTGTTCCTTCACACACATGTGCAAAGCTAATGTGGGATACACTGTCTGCCTGTTGGCACTGCAGATGTGTTTGTTGTGATGACTAGTTGCTTCCTACATGTAAAATCCCATTTTGAGAGTGGATTTGAAACTTAGGTGTCGGCATTTCTCAGCAGGGGAGTGATGAAACGCAACACATGGAGCCTCTGCCCAGGAGCACAGTTTATACTCACAAGATTTTCAAACCAGCTTCAGTGTTTCCAAGGGGTGTGAGTTTGGGAGTGTGGTTCAGCAGCAAGGGCACTGGCCAGGCAGGTTCTGTCCCTGGCTCTGCCACTGACTTGCTGAAGGACCTTGAGCATATTGCTTCTCATCCCTATTTCCCCTCTCTCACTCTTTGTCTTTGTTTCTATATAGATTGTAAACTCTTCAGGACATAGTCCTTGGCTCAGTCTTGGTCTTGAATGAGGCCCACGGATGGAATTTAAGTAGATTGAGGGTTATTAGGAAGCAAAACAGGGCACCGAATAGCTTAGCCAGCTGCCCTGGTTGCTTTCTGGACTAGTGACATTGTTAAAGGGATTGATGTAAAGCTCCAAGGTGGAAAAGAATATTTTTTCCCCAATTGATTTTTGCCTCTTTGCGTTTGGCAAACATCGTTTCCCCTCCCTCCTTGGACTCTGTGTCTAAGTGACGTGGAGAACCAGCACAGCTCTATTTTTGTTTTCTTCTCTGGCTGCAATCTAGTGTCCCGGGCTACCTGCTGCTCCCTAAACATCAAGTCTGGTCCCGCGGAGCTCAGCTGGGGTGCGAGTTATGTCCCTGAAATGGGCCCCAGGGTAGTCTATGCGGGACTGTACTAGGACTGCTAGTGACTACAGCAGACCGCAGGGGACGGATCGCACATGCCCTATTTCTTACACTCTTCCATTAAAGTACCTACTACTTGTCACTGGGTTAGATGGGCCTTTGGTCTGGTCTGGTCTGGTGGCTGTTATGGTCTGTAGCCCATTGCTATTTGCCTGTGCTGCTGAAACTTAAGTGGAAGGGATTTCATGCTGGAGAAAGGCTTAGGCTTGACTGACTGGGTAGCTGCCCTCGGCTAGTTGTGGACAGAAGAGCTACAGTGCAATGCTCCCTGGCCTGCTTCTGCCACTGGGCATCACCGCCCCTAGGGGAAAGGGTCCTCTCAAGAGGGGCACGGTTTCCATGCCCATTCAGCTCTGTGACCTCTCTGCTGAACCTGCACCAAGGAAGGTACCTGGGTGCCATTCATAAGGGCTGCTTATGTTGTGGCATGGATTGGCTGTCCTCCATTATAGAGGACCATCTTCAAAGGGCAGAGGCTTTTCACTCTCAAGCATTTGAAAAACATTCAGCATATAGCAGGCAGTGAGTACTAACTCACCACAACGTGGTGGCATGTCTGCTGGCACCCAGGCTGAGGCCAGGCAAGTCACTGCACGTAGGATGGACCTCCCAAGTGTTGCTTTCCTGCATGACAGCCAAGGAGAAAGCAGAGGGAGAAACTGCAGTTGGCCATGACTGCAGACTGCTTTATTCCTAATACCCACCTCTTTTCATTTATAGATCCCAAAGCAGATCAGAAATGAGTATCCTTTATCCTGACTGAAGGAGGGGGCCTTTTTTGTGGGCTTGGGCTTGGACTCTCTGTGGGACAGGGTCTCCCACTGGCCTTTCCATCCCAGTGTTGTCTGGGTTTTGGCAAGGAGAAGGTGGAATGACATGGTGTGCAAACCCTGGTTGCTGCCCTCCTCTTGAAGACGACGAGCACTGTGATTTCTGCCAGCCTTCTGTGTTCCTGGTATCGAACACCAGCACGATTTAAGATACAGTTATAAAAACGTGGGTGGTAATAAAACTTGGGTATTTTTCCCTGCTGCGTGAGCCAGAACCAGAGAGTTTAGCCATCGTCTAGTGACCTTCAGCAAAGATCAGGGCAAATTTGAGGGGACTTTTCCAACTGGAGTCCCTAGCACAGGAATTTTTAGTTGGTCTAATAGAAGACATCAGACTTACCCAAAGAGCCTTGTCTGCCTGTGTCCTTAGACCGACACAGCTACAACTGACACCCCAGTACAGGAAAGCATCCTTAGGCATGTGCTTAAGCCCCCCCCTATGAAAGGTAGCTGAAAGTGCCACCTGGAATAGGGACGAAACAAAGCACGTTGCTTCAACGCTCTCCTGAATCAGGCCCGTGGCGAGGAAAGCATTTATTTAAACTCCGAAGCCTCTTTCTAATTAGCTTTGTTTTTAAACACGGGCTCCGAGCGGCCTCCGCAGCAGAAGGGATTGTTATTAAACGCCAGCCCTCCGGTAGGCAGGACATGTGTGCGGATTAGATCCGAGGAGCTTGGCTGCCAGATAAAGACGTTATTGTTGTCATTTTTTTCCTCTTTCCCACTCTCCCGCCTTCCCTTGCTCCCACCCACCCTCCCCGAGAGAATCTCAGAGGAGCAGAACCAGAGAAAACACACAGGCGTGCGCGCACACAGAGCGTGCAGGAGGCGCGCTCGTGTCTGAGCCGAAGTGCAGTGAGGAGGAGGAGGGAGACAGCCAGAGAGACACTTTCTTGGGAATTAATTACACAGGCAGGAGAAGGGGCAGGTGCACACAGGTAAGCTCGGGGCAGGTGCTTTACCTAAGAGGCCGCTCACCTTGCCTGATGGTTCAATCAAGGAATCAGCTGCCTCCTCTCCAGGGTCTAAGACGACCCTGCGCTCCGCAGCTGCTGCTACATGGCAACACGTTTCCTTTCCTCTCTCTTTCCTTTCTCTTGCATTCAGCAGCTGGGTCTTTCCCTCTCCAAAAGCAAAACTTTTTTTCCTCAGCATGGGGGATGGTGCTGGAACCGGGGATGTTTAAGTCTCCAGAGCCAGGAGAAAAACTTGTGATACGGTTGCTGTAGGCTGTTTCCATGGAAGCATGAGCAGGGAACCCCCTTCCCCCTGGCCAGCTACCTTTCACACACCCACTCGCTCTCACACGCTCGCTCTCACACGCACACGCGTGCATCTCCAGCTGTTCAGCTGGAAACGCAAAGGTGACCCAGGCGTTTGAACGAATGCGGCACAGCTCAAAACATGCTCCGACCAGGAGAGACGCAAGGTTGGGAAAGGAGCGCCGAAAAGGGAGGCGTGGAGCTGGGCTCAGACAAGTTTCGTTTCAATCCAATCCAAAGTTTCCAATTCTAGCAGTCTCCAAGCGCTGTCGCGTTATGCTCAGCAGACGCCGGTTCATTCCTCTCCGTCTGCGCTGAACAGAAGTTGGTTGTTTTGCAAAAGATCTCAGAAAAATCTTGGGAGTTTGCAAGGTCGGGGAGTGGGGGAGGGACTCCAGAAGTCAATGCAATCTCACGGCTTATGCGCCGGTCCTACATGGGGAGACGGGGGGAAGACAAAAAAAAACGGGGGCAGCATGGCAATGCTTTCTTTTTCTGTGAAGGAGCGAATCGAGTTATTTCCCAAGGGTCTGGGACCAGGGCCAGGAGATCAGACCCTGGCTGCAATTATACCTGGATCATTCCAAGGAAACAGAGATGGCTCTACCCCAGGGCAACCCGCTCCTTGATCCCTCACGCGGAAAGAGCTCTGACACTTTGGGCCTTGTTGCACCTTATGCCGTGAGCTGCGTGTCGATGGCTTTGGTGCTAGCTTGGAGTTTGAAGCAGTCGCACCTTTAGCTTGAGCCGCGCATTTGCGGGGAGTGGCCGTACCTTAATGGAACAGGAGCTGGGTTGCGCGGACCAAGAGAAGATCCTGCCCTGGAGCGGTGTAACTTTAAGCCGCACAAGTGCTTTAAGTCACTTTATGGTGTTAATGGCCCAGAGGTTAAGAGCTCCAGGAGCTGCCCAAAATGATGGTGTAATAAGGCCCTAGGTTCTTAGTCTTTGCGCATTCATGGGAGTGCAAAGCCTATTGATGCATCAGAGCCCTTGAAAAGCGGTTCTGTGTTTAGGCAGAGACTGTTGCGCAGACACCTTCATGCACTGACAACTAGGTGGCATTGGGGCAGAGGGATGTGCGCGCATGTCTGTGTGGGTGTGCGATGGAGAGGGGAGGGGAAGAGTCATGCTCTTCTGTGGCTCCACGTAGGACTGTAGCACGCATGGGGGGGGTCGTAGGAACGTGAAGTCCCAGCCCCGCTGCTTGGCTGGCAGCGTCCGGCAGTGCAGCAGGAGGCCAGTGATGGATCTGGGGGAGTCGTCGTTGGCCCCGCTTCTGTCAGTCAGCAATGCCCCTGTTTCCTGGATGCAGTCCCACTCCCTGCTCATTTTGGAGAGCTGGAGGTTAATCCTGCCCTTCCCTTTGGCAGTGGATTGGATCAGCAGAAGGGGTTTTGTCAGGAAAGAGATAAAAGGGCAATCATGAAGCCTTCCTTGCTGCTGGGGAAGGTCTGTCTGCAGGCTGCAGGGCGGTGGAAGAGAACGAGACCCCCCTGGGCAAATCCCAAGAGGCAGGCAGAGGAGCTGATTGAGTGCAGCTCACAGGGAAGCAGGGGGAGGTTGGGGGGCTGCTCGGTAATTACTTTGGAAGCACCGGTCCCACGATCTTCTTGTGTCTGCGCTCTGGGTGGGCGGCAGAGAAACCCCAGGCAGCTCGGGCTGGAATCCAGAGAGGTTTTGTTGCAAGACTGGGAGGCAAGTTCAGGGCATGGGGAGAGGGGCACACCTGGCACAGGTGGCTTACTACAGCATGCATAAATCTGCCATAGGGCCGCTCTGCAGCGATTGCTGCTCATGGCACCTCCTGCTGGCGGGCTAGGAAGGTGCCGCAGGGCAGGCTGGGGCGTCTGGGATAACCGCGGTGGCTCCGGCTAAAGGAGGAGACATTTCCTGGCCCTGTCTGTGCATCCAAGAAACGCTCAGTCGGTGCATCCAGGGTCCGTGGCTGTGTGTTGGACCCCACGGGATCCAAGGTGCTTGGAGATGGAGCTGCAGGCCAGGAGAGGCGCTGGGGTTAAAATGCAAGCATTTTCTGTTGCAGCAGTGTGGGAATTCTGCCTCCGGCTGATCCTAGAGAGCTCGGGGGCACGACACAGCCCGTCCACAGGAATGAACATAAAACTTTCTCTGCAGAAAAAAAGTCTGTGGTTGCCGAGACCCCTCGTTGGATTCGCCAGCGCTGCGATGGCTCTAGCCCAACATAAATAATCTGCTGCTGAACGTCTTCCTCCTCGACCTGTAGGAGAGCTGGTCCTTAACATCGGCTCTGTTCTTAAAGGGCCACCTCAGTGAAAGCTTTCCCTGCGCTCTCCTTCACCCCCATTGCTGCGCTTGAAAAGCACGTTGGATCCATGTTGAATGATAAAGCCTTTCTCTACCATCTCTGCTCCCCAGTCCAACTGAATAAAGGAAACCCCAGTTTTTTGTGGGTACAGCCCTCATCAAACTCAATGGCTGGGAAGTCTAGCAGCCCCCCCACCAAACTATGTCTCCAGTAGATAACAACTGAGGGATGCAGAAGCCTTGCTGGCTTCTTTTCAGGTGGCCCTCTCTGCTCCAACGGGACAAGCGTGTTTTCTGTCCTCATCTGTTCATCTGCAGCTCCACGCACATGCGGGGAGCGGTGTCACACTGGGATGGGAGCAAGGGGCACAGGAAGTTGAGGTCTTGACAGGGAAGCCCTGGACAGAAGCGGAGGCCCTGAAGGAAAGCTCTCGCAGGGAGACAACTGGAAAGGACACTGCGCTATCTGTGGGGGAAAGAGTCACATAGCGTTTCTCAGCGTTTTTCAAGCTCCGAGTTGAAACGAAAGAGTACTGTGCAAGCCACCCCCTTCAGATGTACTTAGTGTGACAAATGGATCCATAATAGCAATGCTAAGCCTATATCGTGTGTGTGTGTGTGCACGCGCGTCGGGAGGTTAGCATAAAATATTTGGCCTTGGAGGCTCAGCACTTGCAGGAAGAGATGGAGCGAGCTGTTCTTCACTATTGAATGAAATAAAAATCTCAAGGCTGCATAATCCTCCTCATCACCTTTCTTGAGCTGCCTCCCCTTCCTGCCCCGTAGCCGTGACCCACCCTTTGGAATCTGGAGCCAAAACCTCTAACGCCAGTGATTTCTAAACTCCTCACACCCTCAGAGTCAAGCCTCAGCTGGTCTGATGCAGCTTTTTCTCCATTTGAAACCCCCAGCACCATGCAATTTACTGCAACAGGGGGAAATCCTTTAGGGAGAACCCAAAAACTCCACCTGCATGACTGTTCAAGCTCCCGGGGCACCTTCCAGAAGTGCCCCTGGCCAGGGTTGCCTTTCTCAGGTTGTCCGTCCACCACCTGTGCGACATTGGGTCTACCAGGCAGTATGCCAAGTTTGTCCAGTTGGAGCAGAGCTGGTCCAAATATTTCCAAAAATGAAACATCCCTGGAACTTTTGGTCCAAATTTTGAATTCCAACCACAAGTGAAGGAAAGGGTAGGGGGAGGGAGGTGCTTTTTTCATCCCTGTTATTTGCCCTATTTCCATCCAGCTGAACAACAGAGGTTAGTCCTTAACGCTGTTGTGGTAGCAAAAGGACTGTGTGCACCAGCGCCGTCTACCGGGATGAACCAGAGCCACCCAACTGTGTGCCAGAGGCCCTGCCCCGCCGGGAGCGAATACTTCCGATTCAGAGGGTTGGGTGCCATCCATCTGGCCTGCTTTCCTCCTTGTTGCAATGCAAGTTTCAATGGCCACCGCCAGCAGCTCGCTGGGAACTAGAATGATTTTTTTTCCTGCAGATTTAGCCTCTGTTCGGCCAGCACCTCATTAGTTTCTTGAATACGTTTGTTATTCAACCAATGCGTTTGCAACTTCTTTTGTAATAGGCACTGATAACAAGCGTTCCCATTTCAAGCTGCGTTGCCTACTGATGCCTGGAGACCAAGTTCTGCAGTTAGCAGTGGTGTTTGCCGAAGGAACGTGCCAGATGTCCTACATGAAAACACTCTCAGATTAAGTTTTTGGGAGATGTTGGGGCTGCGATTCTGAGATTCACAACATGAATGCCAGCAAGCTCAGTTGCGTAAATGCAAATTGCGACTCAACAAATAAAGCAAGACTAGCTCAAGAGAGTCACCTGAAAAGCTCAAGCATGAATGGCAACCATAAACATTTTTAGGTGGCTGGGATTTGCTGACATGTCTCACGATTTCTTCTCTGTGGGGAAGAAGTTCTCAAGTCTGGCTTGCAAATAAACCTTGGTGTGAGTGTATGAGTTGCTTTGGCCTGGAGGGTTGTCTGTAAATGGATCCTGCTTTCTATGACTGTGTTGTAAAGCAAGGCTTGGTGGTGGTCTCTTTTATTGGCCCCGTCACAAAGCTGGGGGAGATGTTAGACAAGTCTTTGGGCCCCAAATGCCTTTCCTCACAACACTGCGACACTACCAAGCTTATTATTTGGAACAGCTTATGTGAGTAAACTTCACCAGTGGTTATTCATCTATTTGTAATCTTTAATTAGTCACTGAGCCACTAGGTAGCAGCTGAAATAGCATGGTGATGGTAAGAGCAGGAGATCCTAGACAGACATAGAGAGACTGTATGAGAGACATGCCGTGAATTGTTACTGTCAGTGGAAGAAGGGCGTTTGTACCTGAAAGCTTGCAAAGAACAGTTTTTCAAACTATTTGGTTGGTCTAATAAAAGAGATCGCATCGACCCAAAGAACCTTGCCTGCCTGTGTCCTGAGACCAGCACGGCTACAACCCACCACCCTACTGTCGCTAGAGATGGAGAGCGAGTAGCTACCTTATATCAATAGTATTGTTTCTGTTCTCTGACATTTTTATTCAGTTTTGACAAACAGCGACTAATATAGACCCCGCTTTCGGCTGTGAATTTCAAGGCCAAGAGCTATTTGTATTAAAATGGGGATTCCTAAACACTGTCAGACATAAATCAATAGCTCCTCTTGCACAGTAGATGCTGTAGTCTCATGAATAACAGTAGGATGAATTCACCAGGTTTTCAGGGAAAAGTATAAGATCCTCTCTGTGCTGTTCCATCAGCGATGGCATAGGGCTTTAGCAACAGCATCAACTCGGCTCCTCTGAGGTCATCACCTCTTGCCCATGACTTCATACTCGGTTGCCATGGAATCTGTCATGATGTCAGCAGCTGTGCGAGTTTGGCGGGCGATGGAGTCCCAGAGCTGAACATGCACAGTCCAGCCAACAACAAAAATGCATGGTCCACTTTTGCAAATTGGCTTTTCCTTCTGTATTGGACTAAATCAAACTCCTGTGTCCAACTGCTGCCCATCCCCAGCTCCAGTGGTTTTTGAAATCCAGATCTGAATTCTGGCGCCTGGGTGGTGTCCAGAGGAACAGCCTGAAACAAGGAGGATGTGGCTGAAAAAGGACTGTGTGTTACTGAAGGGGTCAGAGGCACTAGACGGCGGGCTGTAGACAGTCCCCCTATGACAAAGCTATCGATGCTTTGTGGTATTCTGCATTTCTTCTCCTTCCTGCCCCGTTGTCCCTCCAAGAGAGAACTTTCTTCTGATACCACCGAGCCAACGCTCAGCAACTTCTGGGCCTGGACGCGTCATCTGCCACCTCCCCTCCCCAGCCTGAGATGCCAGAGCGTTGATTGGAAACAGCAGGGGCACGAGAAGGGCTGGAGGGTTAAACAGAGCCAGATGGATGCAGCGAGACATAAAACTGGGAATAAAAGGGAACAGAATCTCTTTATGGAGACAGTAAATTACTGAGAAACCCAGGAATGCACTGGGTTGCCTTCACTGAGGTATTTTAAATGGAGTGGAGTTGTCCATGAAACCAATGTGTCAGCAGCTCTCGATGGAGACTCCCCACGTACAGGGTATGTTATGTACGGTGCTTGCCTGCAGCAACCCTGAGCTGGGAGGAACGCAAGGCTCGGCCTGGGCCTGGGCGATGGGGGCTCGGAGGGTCATCCCGGGCTGTGGCATCGATCGCTAAGGCCCTGGTGAGCGAATAAAAGGGCTGTCTGAGAAGGAATTTCCTCCCTGGCAAAAGAGAGCCGAGAAGCCTGTTTACTGGCGGGTGCTTCTATTTGCCCGCGAACCGTTCCACTTCTGAGCCATGTTAGACCTCGCTGTTTGCTTGTTAGCCTAGCGCTGTTGACATTTCCTTGCCGCAGACCGAACGGGGCCTTGCCGTCCCTGACTCAGCCCCGGTCTATGCTGCTGGCGCAGAGCGGGCGCCGTACGTGGCTGCCCTGTTTGCCAGCGGGCGAGTGAAACCCAAGGGGACCCGTTGCGCGCACATCCCTGACGCCCGGCCCCCGAGCTGTCCCTGTGTGGGGCTCCCTGCGCTTGCAGTGAAGTCTGAGTGGCACCAGGGTCTGTTAATGAGCGTGGCGGGGGATGAGTGGGGGTGGTGGGGGACAGGATGAGGAGCACTGAGCTGCAGAGGTTGCTTTATTCGCTCGTCATTCAAGGGCTTCTGCCTGGCGCCTTTCATCCCTGGAAAGTGTCCCTCTTGTGCTGCACCAGAGGGAAGTAACAGCACCTTCCTGAGCTTGTGCCTTAGCCTGGTGACTGGGATGGGGCATGGGAAACAGCCCATCGAACCCGGTCTCCCTGAGTCTCCCGATGCACCCGGGCAGCTCAGCCAAGCTCAGGGAGACGGTTCTGCTCGGTCCTTTGCACGCGATCTTCCCCACGCGCTCACAGTGTCCCTCCTTGCCAGGCCAGGGAGCGGTATGGCCAGCGCACGTCTGCTCCTCTTGCAGTCCCCGGGTTTCCCCTTCTGCTGCTCGCGGCGCAGCGCTAGATGGGTGCCTGGTATGGCCCGGTGGGGCGTTCCTGTGATCTCTGTTCCCCGTTTCATCTCATTGTATTCCTTCCTCCCCCCGTCCCTCGTGTGTGCCTGAGCTCTCTTCCCTTTGCCGCAAGTCCTCTGGCTGCCCAGGCAGCCTGTCAAGCTCAGCTGCGTTCGTGCCTGCATGACACACAAGTCTGAGCGAGCCTGACTAATAGGCTGAGGCATCTGCTGCGCACGCCGAACACCTCCTGTCGCACCTCCAAAAGATCCAGGGCAGAGGCGCGGCCCTGACCGTCGCTGCCTGGGGGCTCCTCAGCCCCTTCGCTTCCTCCAGAAAACCCCCACGCACATCCCTGCTTTGCCAGGGTGAAAGCAGGGGAGATGGGTCCCATTTAACAAGGGGGGGAGGAGAAAGGGAGTTAAACCTCAGGGGGGAGAGAGCTTGTGATGGTCTCCACCGAGCAGAGGTATAAGGGCACGTGTGGGCAGGCTGGCACCGGGAAGAGGGCTGTTTTTGCAGGCAGGCCATTGACCTGGCATTCAGGAACACGAGGGTCAATTCTCAGACCTGCCTCGGGGACTGTGGGAAAGTCGCACTGTGTCTCTGCATCTCATTACCCCCTTCAGTAAGATCCTCCCCCTGCCCATTTAGAGGGCAGGCAGGTCTAGGCCTGAGCTATCTCTTACTGTGCATCTGCCCCACCCTTAGCAAAATGGGCTCCCGATCTCTGTCTAGGCGCTAACAGAATGCAAACACGCTGATGGGTACGGGATTGAAATGCTTTGCTGCGGGCCAGAGAGCAAGGACTACCTCAGCACTTTCCAGTCACATTACAATATATAAGTACACTCCATTCAATTAGCCCAGCGCCCCTCCAAGGATTGGTGTGCGAATTAGCGGCTGTCGGAGTCAGGACTGCGTTACATCTGGCCCGGCAGTTCCATCGTTTGTACATTGCTGCAACGTGGCCCTGGAAGCTAGAGACAAGCATCTTCAAATCTACGAGTTGTTTTAAATCTGCTTTGCATATTTGTACACGGCACCAAATTCCCCTGTGGAACCAATTAGGTTTCTGCAATGAACCACAGGAACCTCGGTGCAGCACCAGAAGGAAGCCCCCCGGCCAGTGCTCATTGTCAAAGATGAGGCACGGGCAACGCAGCCTGAGCACGTGACTGGGGGCCAAAGACCCCTGTTCTCTCTTCTTAGCCCTGCCGTTGCCTTTCTGTGTGATTTTTGGTGAACATGGCCTCTCTGTGCCTCACCTTCCCAGTCTGTAAAATGGGTCTAGTCATATGACCCTGCCTCCTGAGAGGTGTCAAGTGGGTCTGTGGGAATTGTGGGGGTTTGGCACCGGCCGGTTTCTGCTCCCAATGAACCCAACGCTAGCTTCTTTTGAAAATCGACCTTTGCTGTTTATGCAGGACTGTGCAACTAGAAATCATAATGTCACTGCTGAGGATAACGTTGTCATTGCTGAGTCTGCTCCTTACCCGTGCCACTGATTATTTGGCCTCCATCTCATCATGTAAGAAGAGCTCCCAAACAGTCAGTTCCCAGCTTCTCTATAAGGCAGAAAAACTTATAACTCAGAAATGAAGCGACTTGCCCAAGGTCACGCATGAAGACTGCAGCGCTGCAGAGGGCTGAACCCAGATCTCCTCCATCACAGACCCGTCTCTTAAATACTACCAGACCATCCAGCTTTGTTAGCCGTCTACCCGCTCCCGTCTTCCTCATCTCAGCAGTCCGCCAATTTGCTACTGAATCATTGCTGTCTGGCTCAGCTACAAAATGAAGCATTGCGGTGATGCATCCACTGTGCCTATTTCCAAAGGGGCAATCAGTCCTCCTTGCCGAGGCTGGGATGGCACCCGGGCTCCTTGACAGAACCGTAGCTTCGTAAGTTAATTACCACCCGGTCACGTGCCTTCATCCTCATGAATCTGAGTGGTGCTGCAGGATTCACTGCAGTCACTTGGTGGCACTGCAGATAAAATGTCCTTAAAAATTAAAGTGAAATTATGGTTCAAAGACGCAACGGGGCTTATGTGGTAGAGAAACCAAGAAAACAACCCCCACCCTGGCTCTCTCTCATCGACATCCTCACCTCTGGGTATATTTTCTCCTTTCTCGCTCTGTTTTTCTGTCCATTATATTCTCCTTTGCTGGAGATATTACCTTGTGCTATTTGTAGCTTCGAGACCTTTGCATAGCTTCCTTCTTGCTAGCTATTTAATAAATGAAATTACTGCAAACTCATTTTGACACATAAGGAGCCTGGGGCATTGGGAGCCCGATGGAACAGCAATTGGTTTAGGACGGGTGTAGTTGGCTTAGGACGTCATTTGTCACGCAGAGATCTAATGATGAAAAACCACAGATCCCGTTAGGGGCTATTAGCCTGATGCTTCAAGGGAGAAACCAAGCAGGAGCTGCCTGGATTTGGGGCTAAACTTTCTGTTTGGGCAGCTTCGCCTTTAATTATGCATCATGTGAGTTATCCACCTTCCAAAAACACATCCAACGCAGCCACTAATGGAGACGGATCATCGGACGTGACTCCTACCTTGCCTTTCCTATTACATCTGTTAACTGATTCCCTTCCCTTCTTTTCTTTTCTTTGCTGCATCAGGGCCGTGGCGAATCTTCTGTTCTCTGCTATGATGGATGGCTCTTTGTAAGAGCAAAGCAGAATAGAAAAGCAATCAAGCAAAGCTGCATTGAGTTTACCATTGACCCCGTTCCATCAGACCTCTCTGGAGCAAAGTTGTTTCATGGGAGTGGGAGGAAAAGGCACGATAGGGGGAGGCAGTAATTAGAGGTGTTTAATTAGAATTTGAAAGGCAGATCTGCAGTGGGAGTAAGCTGGAACTGCATTGCGGTCAGTGCAGGCGCTACATCAATCTCTCAGCTGAAGTACTGGCCCTACTTATTCTGTGGGTTGCCTTCAAATCCACTGCTCCAGGCGATGCTGTCTCAGTACGTCTTTACCAGCTGAGTTCAACTCTGGACTCAAAAGCACCTTTCCTTACTCCCCAGGTCACCTGCTACGTAAAATCATACTGGGTTCACTCCATCCAAATCCAGGCCTCTCCCCAAGCCCAGCCCTGGTTTGGAGCTGGGCTGCACTTTCCAGGGGCGTCTGCTAATCCCAAATGAAGCCAAGCGTGTGATGCCCTGGCATCCACGTGAATACCTGTGAGGCCACCTTCCACCCCCTGCCCCTCCCGAACTTCCCTTAGACATCCCTATAAAGGAGCATGGAGAATAAGGGGAACGGTGCCTTTTCCCCCTGTGTTCCAGCATGGAGGAAAAGACCCCAGGGAAATGCATCAAAGCAAAACGCCATCATGTGAAATGGGCCCCTGGTGAGTGGAACAGATTAACGAGCACATGAGCCAACTGCAAAATGTGCGATTCCCATCCCCTGCTGTTTGGAGCACAAACACGACGGCTCGATCCGTGGAGGGACCGAGCCTGCTCCTCCGCTGACGGAGGGGGCGTTTTGCATCTCGTGGAGCTGTTTGCGCTCTCTCTGACGAAAAAGAAACCTTGGCGCAGTTTGTCAGATGCAGCCTCTTTGGGAAAGCGAGTGGGTGGTTGGGTACTGTGTGGTGATGAGAGGGTGACATGGGGACCACAGGCAACTCCCAGGTTGGGCAGGCACCCCTCATACTGCACGCTCATCTCTTCTGGGCGTCTCGCCTCTGTCGCACGAGGTGGGAGAGCGATGGGGAAACTTAGGAAAACAGGTGCTCGTGTGAGCAAGTGGCTATCTCACTCACATGAGAGCTACTCAGGACCACCCCATGCTGTGTTATCTGTCTCTGCCTGTATGCTGTGGTCCTTGACTTTATTTCCCCCTTCTACTTCTCCTTCTCTTCACCTTACTCCCCTCACCCATGATGGACACATATTTATCCATGTAGAAACACACCTCTAGGTGGGCAAGAAGGAGCCCTAATACAAGGAAGCAAGAAAGCAGTGCTGTCCCACGATGAGTGGATTACTAGCTCTCTCGTGGATTCCCTGTAAGGGGAAAGAACGGGGGGTCTTGTGTTAAAGCCCTAGTCTAGGGCCTCAGCAGATTCAGGTCTGAGTCCTGTGTAGCCTTGGACAATGCCCCAATCTCTCTATCTCATCTGCAAATGGGGTTATTCATCCCTCCCGGCCGCATGTTGAGGATAAGTTCATTGATGTCACAGCGCTGGGGGATGGTTATGATCTATACGGGCCTGTTTTTGAAGCTGTTCTTTCTGTTCCCCCTTAGGTGAATACCTGGACCATGAAGGTGGCCTTCAGATTGCTTCTCCCGCTCATCCTCTTGCTGATCTTTGAGGTGAACGGGCAGCGGAAGAAGCCTCCCCGGAAGCCTACTCGCCGGCCGCCCGAGCCAGTCGAGCCCACGGAGTTACCTCCGCCCCTGCCACCGGGCCCCCCCTCCGTCTTCCCAGACTGCCCCAGAGAATGTTTCTGCCCCCCAGATTTCCCCTCCGCCCTTTACTGCGATAGCCGCAACCTGAGGAAGGTGCCCATCATCCCCTCCCGGATCCACTATCTCTACCTTCAGAACAACTTCATCGAGGACCTCCCGGAAGAGTCCTTCAAGAATGCCACAGAGCTGAAGTGGGTCAACCTGGACAACAACCGCATCAAGAAGGTGGACAAGCGGGTCTTGGAGAAACTGGACAATCTGGTCTTCCTTTACATGGAGAAGAACAAGCTCCGGGAGGTGCCTAACTTCCTGCCCCCCAACCTGGAGCAGCTGCGCCTGAGCAGGAACCACATCTCCAAGATCCCTGCCGGGGTCTTCAACAAGCTGCAGAACCTGGTGCTGCTGGACCTCCACAAGAACGAACTGGACGACATGGACTTCAACAAGAACACGTTCAAGGGCCTGAAGAACCTCATGCAGCTCAACCTGGCCCATAACACCCTGCGGAAGTTGCCCCCGGGGGTGCCCAGTGCCATCCATCAGCTCTTCCTAGACAGGAATTTCATTGAGGACATCCCCAGCGAGTATTTCAAGAGCTTCCCCAACCTGGCTTTCCTCAGGCTCAACTACAACAAGATTACCGACAAAGGGCTGCATAAGAATTGCTTCAACCTCACCAACCTCCTGGTGCTGCACCTGGCATACAACAACCTCACGAGCGTCCCCTTCATCAGCTCCAAACTGGAGCACCTCTACCTAAATAACAACTCTATTGACAGTGAGTGGGGCTGGCAAACCTTTGGGAGGCTCTGGTTGGGTGCAGAGGAGGGAGATGTACCTGGGGACTGTTCAGAGACCGCTTCTTTCACTGTGAATGCCACCCTTAGGGCAGTGGCTCTTCTTAAGGGGTAGCTGAAGGACCTACACCTAGGAAGCGGGGGCCAAACTTTTTGGCAGGCATGTCACAGATTAGGCCTGTACTCTCCAAATGCTACTCCAATCTCCTTTCCCTGCCTGATTTGCTGCTCTGCTTTTTGCTTCCCATCCTATCTGCTGTTGTGCTGCCTGTCCGCTCCCCCCACCCGCCATGTGCCACACACAGGCTGCCAGTGCCACTTGTGGCCCCTGTGTCACGGGCTGGTTACCCCTGACCTAGGGGATGGATGATCCAGCATTCAGGGCCCTAACCATGAGTGTTATGAGATCAGATTTCAGTTCCTTGCTGCATCTCAAATTTTTCCACGTGACCCTGGGCAACTAACTCCTGTCCATCTGCCAAATGGGGAGAATACTTCCTTACCCCCCAGAGGCACCCAGATAAATGGTGTACAGGTTGCAAGGTGCTCAGATGCTACAAGTGGGTGGTAGGCATGCAAGTGGTAGGTAGAAACAATGCAGCATCCCCTTCTGCATCAGAGCCTCCCAGGGCTGGGAAGCGAAAGGAGAGCAGGGCTGCAATGGTGATCGCCGCCACAAATCCATCAGGGCCAGTTTCATGCAGGTCAGGCAAAGAACAGCGATTTCACGGGACAGGTGCTAGCCCCCCCCAAAAAATGCATCAACACAGCAGGATTTTTGCTGTCTCTGTTCCAGCCACCGGCTGTCCCCGTGGCAAACATCTACAGGGGAGCAAGAATGCAGAGGTCCTTCATGCATTGTCTGCATGCAAAGGGAGGTCGCACATAAAAATCAGCCCAGCTCTTTGTATTTCTGGCTGCAGAGGGGCACCCAGAACAGGGCACTGTACCGCAGCAGTACATGTAGTTCATACCTCCGTATGTGGCAATTTATAACATGCATTCCCTCTGCAAGCCACATGGACAAAAGATCAACAGTAGCTTGTTGATTCTAGCAATGACAGCTTTAAGCCTGAAGTCCTTACTTGGACACAGCCCCCATTGAAATGAATGGGGAGACTTTCCTGCAACAGGAGTTTTTAGATGTAGCTATAAGCATCCAAATGTTGCAGCACTGAAATTCAGCCACTTCTGAGGTGACACGTGGCAGCTTTAGCTGCAAAAGGAGACTCCATGATAATAACAGCATTTACCTTATGCATATACTTGTTTCTGACCCTGGGGTTCGAATAAAAAAAAAAGGGAGAGAAGCAGGCTGTTTCAAGGTGGGGAGCCTCATGGAGTTAAGTTTCCTTCACCAATGGCTTCAGCGTCAGGCAAAACGGCACAAAAAAGACTGTAAGGCTAAGTCCAGGTCTCGTGGAAATAGCTGGAATTGGTCCATAGGGAAAGAAGGAGCCAGCAGCAGCCGAATGGAAAGCAAGAAGGCCAAATAAAAGGTGAATTAGGGCCAGATTTTAGCTACAGGGAAACCCAAGGCCAAGTCACAACTTGTTCTATAACGTTGCTATTCAGCCTAGTTATGAAGCATTGGGTAATAGGCTATTTTCTACCATAGGCACTTTCTGTGAAGACAGACTCCTGTGCCAGTCCCCTGCACTGCCCGCACGCATGAGTCGCTCGCTCTTTGATGCTTACTTAAAGCTTCTGTTCTTGGAATCACCTTATTAAACCAGATCCTCTGGTTTGTCAGTCTCGCTAGCCTGCATGGTTATAGAGACCAGTTTGAAAGTATGGTCTCAAAAAGCTTGAGAACCAAAAGGCAAAGGAAGAAATCCCAATATTTTCATTGCTGTTATTTACGTTTTATTCTTTTTGGAGCCAATCTGAAAATTTCCAGAGCCTGGCTCATGGTTTTTAAAGGGATGCAGTTGGCAACGTTGATTTCCTGCTAAAGACCATTCTCTTTCGGTGAACAAAGCTCTGCTGGATTTCTTCTTACCCTAGCTGAACACAGATGACTCAGTGAGCTCCCCAACAAAGCTTAGTCACTTCTAGCTACAACGCCATGGATCTTATTCCTCACCTTCGCCCTGTCTCTCTCTCACCTCACTGCCTGAGGTGCTATATGACACTTTAGAAAGTGAAGATGCAATTTGAGAGCGCTCCGATCCTTGCAATCCCAGCACAGCCAGGGGAACACACCACCAGCTGTATAACCAGAGACCGAAGGATAAGTGCTAGAATAACCACCCAGAGCTAATGCTATCCAGGAGTTACCTGTCTAGTAGTTTCATATGGCAGCAACCATTAGCAATGCTTCAGGCTGTTTTTATACAGGGACAGAGAGAATCACAGACCACAGCTGTCCATAAAATGATCAGGTCAAGAACATTCCCAGCTCAGTAAGGCAGGCCCCTGCTCTGGTGGTCACTGGCATTGGAGCTGTAGCACCTGCCTATTGAATTCAGCACCTACAGCCCAGCAATCCCAAGGCTTTTAAACAACATGAGGGCATGCCAGGAACCTACCATTCTAGATGGGCCTAATGCTCACAGACGCCCACAGGGACAACAGCAAGCTACTCAGCTTTCTTGCTCTCTGTCTACCTGGTGTCCTGCCTGATGGTCCATGGGTACATTTCCTACCCACAGAATGAATCCTGGGTGCAAACCCACATCACTGCATCTGTGCTACCTGTTTCACCACCGCGGGCAGGCCAGTTAGAAGCTGTGTGCCCAAAATGCATCACGGGATACAATGCTACCAGTGCAAAGTGCACCCACCAGACTTCAGAACACGTCTCATCTGTGTTGGTCCTTTTGTGTGTTTTTTTTCTCCTGTGTGTGTGCTGCCTTTGGCGCTTAAGCACTGCCGTGGTGCATTCCCTATCAAGAGAACAGCTGTATTGCATAGCGAGCTGCTACTAGGAGATGGGTAGATATGTGAAGAGTTTAAAGAAAGGAGTGTTCGAGACCTCCTTCACTTGTGCAGGGAGAATTCCCCCTTTGGCTTTGGTCTATTCAATGGATGGATGGATGGGGAGGTGGGAGGTTGAATATATCAATAGCCATGGACTAGATAAGCTCAATACCAGCCCCCTGGGCTCACACGGAGTCTGCTAACCCATGCCCATCCCTTCCCTTCCCCTGCAGAAATCAACGGGACCCAGATCTGCCCCACTGCCATGGTTACCTTCCAAGACTATCCCTCCTCTGAGATGGAAAACGTGCCCCGGCTCCGCTACCTGCGCCTGGACGGCAACCGGCTGAAGCCGCCCATCCCCCTGGACCTGATGCTGTGCTTCCGGCTCCTGCAGGCCGTCGTGGTCTAATCCCTTGGCAGCGCCACTCTCCCAGGACTTTGGCTTTGCACAGAGACTTGACTCCAGTCTACGTTAGACATTTGGAAACTATCTTGTCTCTCCTTCCCTCCACCCCACTCACCCCTCAATGCCCTTCCTTCACTTCCTCCCACCTCCTTCCTCGACTGCAGTGAGCCCCATGGTAAGTGTGGCCCAGAGCCACGACGTGGGGGTCGCAGGGGTCTCTTAGATGCACTTCCTATCAGATACCCACAGCACCCACTAGATGGCAACAGGCCACAATAAGCATCCGAGGCCTGAGCATGACATTTGCCCTGCCAGTCCTACTGAGTCAGAGAAGGATGCACCCTTCTTACACTCAGCAGGACACTTCCTTTCCCTCCCAGGTTCATATGGGGACAGCCAGCTTCCAGCCTTCGGGACCATCTCCAGGTGGTCCCGATGGGACCAGTGCCCTGAATCAAGGCCCACAGGTCAATGCAGGTCTAACAGCATCTTCCCCCAACTCCACTCCAGCTCACAGTTGTTCAGGAGCTTGACTTTCATCCTCACTGAGAGCACCCAGCATGAAGGCTCGGCAAGCAAGATTACTCAGGAGCTGTATGATGGGTGGGTGAGGTAGAGGGCCCAGGACTGGACAGTGATTGTGAGGCAATTATAGCAGCTTTATGAGACAAAGCCTTTGCATTTCCAAAGCAGCAACAACCAGCAGAGACCTCAAGTCACCTTTTAAAGTGTGACCTACTGCCCGGTCCAACCAAGCTCAGAGATCCAGGTCTGGTGCTTCTCTGCCAAGGGCACACAGCACCCTTCAGTCAGGTGTAGCAATCCAGATCAGGTTCTGCATCAGGCCAGGTCCTCTCTTGTTCTGTCCTGGCATGGCTAGCACAATGCTTGGGCATGTCCAGGGGAAGCCCCATAGGTAGACTCAATCACTAGTGTCTATGGGTTGGGTTCATCCACCTCCTTCCTGCTAGAGAGCCAGGTCGCGGTCTCGGTGAGGTTCCCCAAGGGGCTGAGGATTCTGGGTGCAGCTACGCTCTAAGGTAGGGCAGGTGCGCAGAGCCTTACACACCTTCCTGCACATACAGAAGGAAAAGCATCACCAACAAGCAGGTTCCTCTGCCGCCTGCCATCTTCTTACTGCATCTACTTGCCCTCCTGTTGCAACACGTAGCTGGGGGGTACACAGTACATACCCAGATGTGCACAGTACACATCTGGAGTACTGTGTTCAGTTCTGGGCCTCCCACTACAGAAAGGATGTGGACAAATTGGAGAGAGTCCAGTGGAGGGCAACAAAAATGGTTCGGGGGCTGGGGGACATGACTTATGAGGAAAGACTGAGGGAACTGGGCTTATTTAGTCTGGAGAAGTGAAGACTGAGGGGGGGATTGAATAGCAGCCGTCAACTCCCTGCAGGGGGGTTGCAAAGAGGATGGAGCTGGGCTGTTCTCAGTGGGAGCAGACGACAGAACAAGGAGCAATGGGCTCAAGTTGCAGCAAGGGAAGCTTAGGCTGGATATTAGGAAGAATTTTTTCACTAGGAGGATATTAAAGTACTGGAACAGGTTACCCAGAGAGGTGGTGGAGGCTCCATCCTTTTCAAAACCTGGCTAGACAAAGCTTTGGCTGAGATGATCTAGTTGGGGCTGGTCCTGCGTGGCGAAGGGGGTTGGGCTAGATGTGACCTCCGGTGGTCCCTTCCAGCCCTCGCTTTCTATGATGCTATGAACACCTAGCAGACAGGGTATCCAGCCGTTCCTCACCCCGCTCCCCATGCCTGCATATCACCCAGGGCAGCACCAGGTGGTCAGAGTGGGTCATAGGCATCCTGAGCAATACCGCTCCTGGGCAGACGAAGACGCTGGTCTGCCCTGGTGCCAGAATGGTAGGGGGGGGATTCAACACAGATGGGCTTTGCCCTGCCTTGCTGCTGGCAGCTGTGCCTTCCTTCAGGTGCTCGCTTGCTTTGATTCTGCAGTGGTTTTGATACCGTGAGCAGCAAGAAACGTCAAGCCCAGGGGCTCAGAGGAGTTTGAGAGCTTGCAGGAGAGTGGGGGCCCGAATGGAGCTAGACTAGGCTGGTCCATGGGAGAGGCGTATGTAACTGGGCTTCCAGGCACTGGCCCAAAATCGCTGCACCACAATGTCTGCCCCGCAACAAGAGCATCAGCTCCAGGGGCTGGGGCTGAGGGGTGGGGAGTGCCGAAGCTGGAATGCCTTGGATTTTGCATCAGTAGAGCTGGCAGGTGGAGGTGGGGAGAGGAGCAGGCACAAGAAGCTGGTCCACATCTGGATCTTCAAACAGCGCCTTTTTGCAAGCAGACAAATACTTCCTGCCTCCCATTTCTGAAGCACGACAGTGACACCCAGCGGCCAGAGGGCTTGGCTTGGGAGGGCGGCCGAGGTTTCCCAGAGATCCATCTTGTTCCTATTTCAAGGTGGCCCCGCACCTCCGTCCCATTTGTTCCCTGGGGATGGCTCTGGCTTGAGCCATTTTTCTTCCTCAGAGGCAGAGCCGTGGCGGGTTAGGATGAGGCCAGGTGCACTGCGGGTACCTCAGTGGCCTAGTCAGAAAGGTCCACCTGAATTCAGGCCCGCGGAGGCTGGGAGCGGTCGGCGGGCTCGTTCCTGCCGGCTGCCCGCTGCAGGGGGGAGCGGGGCGCAAGGAAGCGGTCATGCCCTGGGACAGGCCGTATCCGCAGGAAAGATGTGCCTGCTCGCGAGGGCGAGGGAAAACCGCACAGAACACCTTGCCGCCGGGAGACGACGTGCCGGGGTTGAGGGGAGGACTGAAGCGAAGTCTCAACCATGGGAGAAGCTGTGCCAGGCTCCTCTGAGTTTCATGAAAAGCTCCTGGCCAACTCCATCAGTTCCCCGCCCATCTCCGGGTCGGCTCGCGGGCCAGCGCCCCTGCAGCGCTCGCTGGGGAAGCCGTGCTGGTTGGTACCAGTGCGAATCTGGCTCCAGTTCTCTCTTCCCCTCCTTGCAACAGTCCTGGGGTGCCATCCTTGCTGCAGGGCAGTGCCTCCAAGGCGGGGCTCTCTGGGTGGGTATCTATCAAAGGCCTGTCCTGGGCCCTGGGTACTACTCAGGCAGCCTAGTGCCAAGCCTCACCCGCCCTGCAGCTCGGTGGATGGAGGAGGCCTCTTGTTACTCTCTCCCATGCGAGTTTGCTGTGTTGCTCTGCGCTGAGCTTATGCTTTCAATGCTTCTCCCTCCCCCTCTCCTCCCCCGGTCCCCGCCTTGATCAGCACGCTGCTGGGTGACACACGCTCGACTCATATATCATAGCCTGCTTACCCTCTCCCACAGCCCTGTTGCTTCAGGCATCTCAGCCGTGAGCCGTGTTTCCACCGCTTTGTGCGCTCACCTCGTGACTCAGAGCCCTCTGGCTCTGCCGATCTGCTGTGCCTACGGGGCAAGCGTCCTCCATGCATTGGCAGGTCGGCCTTCCAGCATGTGTTGCCAAGCTGGCCCGGTGCTCTTGCTGTCTCCTGTGCCAGTCACGCTGGGGGCAGTCCAGTTGCATGGGGATATGGGGAGTCTTCTTGCAGAAAGCTGCCCTGAAGCCTGGCCTGTGAATCTAGGGGATATTGTAGCTGCATGGACTTCAGATGATTTGGCATATTGTTATTTCCCAGGTCTTCATCTTCCACCTTCATAGCAGGTTTGCTGGACTTACAGGTGCTTTTCATCTAGGCCTATTAATGACACAGGGATGGGGGGGACTAGGGTCACCCCCAAACGACAGGCCTGCTTCGATCGAAGGGAGTGGGCATTGCAGATTCAGTGGGACAAGAAAAGAGGAAACAGGGATGACAGTGAAGGTCACAGGTTGCTAATGAGGGTTATGAAGGGTGTCACCAAGCAGAGGCACTGGCCAGTGCCACTACCTCTCGAACAAGTCCAAGGAGCTGGGTGAAAATGTTGAAATGTTTGTGGGGAAGTGGCAGGAGAATGGCCTCACAGACACCCAGGTTCTCCCAGCCAGGGCCTCCTTCCTGGTCTGACAGCCGGGAAGCATGGTCCGAGCCAGGAGGAGGTGGATCAGGAGGTCCTGGGAGTTGGTAGGGTCCCAGATGAGGAGTCAGAAGGTGTTGGGAGAAGGGCAGCCAGAACCTCAGGAGGAGGTGCCCGAGGACACGATGGAGGGGCTGCAGCCTGGCGTGCTCCAGGTCAGCGTGCCCCCCTGATCACAGAAGGGGGAAAGCCTGCCAGATACACCCCGCTGACCACAGCTGCATGTCACCTCGGTCCCCAGCTGCTCATGAGATCAGGGTGGACTACAGGCTCGTCCTGCAGAGACCCTCGCTCTCCCTGGAGGTGTCTTGGTGGAGTCTGAGCGTGTCAGGCTGTCCAAAAGCAAACCAGACGGCTATCCCCCAGTCTGCTGAGGTGGTGTGGTGGGGGGTGCCGGGGGGTCTGTCAGTGCAGGGGCTGCCCTTCGTTCAGCAGCTAGAGGGAGCAGGGGGCTCAAGTTCCCCGGGTCTCCTGAGACAGCAGCAGCACCGCTGCCAGTGGGGCATGGCCATGCAGCCCCTTGCTATCAGTGTCTCTCCGTCCCTGTGCATGGGCTTTTCCTCCAGCCCCAGCTTTGCAGACTGCGGGAGGACTCTTCCCTCTGCCTCCTCCCTTCCCCCTTTCTCCATCCATCTGTTCTCCTCTGGTCTCTCTTTCTCAGCTAGTACGTCACTGTGGAGATGCACAGCACAATGCACAGATACAACTATGAAACCAACAGATTGCGTGCCACCCCCTTTTCCATCCGAAAGACCCATCCCCTAGCATCACAGGACCGGAGGAACGCAGGGCTGGAAGGGACCTCACAAGGTTATCTGGCCCAGCCCCCTGCTCCAGGCAGGATCAATCACCCACTCCAACCCCCCACCGTAGAGCCTGTTCTGAAGCCAGCAGATTCAGGTCAGGCTATAATCGACCAAATACCCCATATCTCATGGGCACATCCTCCAGTGAGGGAGGAGCCATGCTGCCCCAGGCCCAGGGCTGGGAAGGCATGCTCAGTGTTACTAATAGGAATGCAGATGGGAAAGCTGGCCCTTATCTTTATGAATATGGGGCCAAAGTCAGACCTGAATGACCCCAGAGTGACACCCCTGCTCTCTGCTGAGTTCCCATGGAGCTGGGTTCTTGATCCCACTCTCCTTTCCATCCCTTCTCCTACCCGAGTTTCCTTCTTCGTGGCTTTATAGAACTGAACACAGCTGCCTCTCTCTTCCTTGTTACGTAGCTTCTCCTGGTAGAGCATCTTTTTTATTCTCCCCACAGATGTTACATGTAGTGCTCCCCCTTTTTTTGATAAGTACCCGCTGCATGCATAGGGTTTCTGGGTTTAGAGGTCGAGGGGTTGAAGCCCTAATTTCGGGTGCTCATGTGCGAGGGCGGCTGAGGTTCCTTTTTAAGGGTCAAGGGGGGAAACATCAGGTTTAAATAAGTATTTAAAAAGCAAAACAAGCTGCCACAGCTGCAGTTACCCGCCGCTCCCCCCCTGGGCGCCAATAATGGAACGAAGCTTCTCAAAGGGAGACTTCGGATAGCATCCGTGGGAGCTGGATGTTCGACTCCCATTGAAAATCGATGGGACTGATCAAGCAATGTCTTCGCTGCCCTGTGGTTCCTTCAAAACCTCCAGCTCCAGCAACGAGCCACCGACAAACATGAGAGGGAAGGTTGTAATCCACTCACGTCCTCAGCTAAGTATTACCAACGCTGCAGAAATGGCGAGCTTCGGGTCGCTGATCGAACGCTGCCAACAGCATTTATTAGGCTTGACAGGTTTCAGCCATAAAGCCAGAAGCCCTATGTATATATTTATATATATGTGTGTGTATATATACCGGTAGACTGTACATATCTAGCTATATACATATTGTAGCTCTCAACTGATTTCAACTCAGTGGTATTTTCACTTCTCCTCTCCCACAGCAGTGAAAATAAAATGATTTTAAAAGAGACCTGGCGGTGTGGTCAGAGCCTGTTGTCCCAGCCTTTGCCAGCGGCTCACTAGTTAGTTATTTGTTCTGAGAAAGGTTTCTGGGGTCATCACAGCAGTGTCACGACGGCCATGTGGAAACTGCTCTCCTTTCCTCTCTGCCAGAAGAAGGGTGGAGAAATTGGACCGTAAATGAGGAGTTGGGGCTCTCCCAGGGTAGGGGAGTTCCCCGAAGGATTAGAGCTGGTTTAGCCATCTTCTCTGCTTTCATCAGCCTTCAGCAAACAAGATCATGAGTTATCAAGCAGGGCATGAACCCAGCACCAGAGCAAAGGCCTCTGCTGTCCTGCCTCCAGGTTACAGGCGAAACCTGTATGCTTTCGGCACAGCCTGTAGCGAATGCTTGCCCAGACTTGCAGTCCATAGCTTTGACTCAGATAAAATTGCTGCTACCACAAGGACACTGTAGCAGTTCATTTACTGTGATGGGAAGTAATATTGAGTATGTGTCTGCCTTGGACTATTCACTTTGCTCAGCAAGAAAGCCTCTGTGCCAGGTACCCAAAGGAGTAGCTATTGGCTGGCAGCGGTAGTTGGATGTTATCCTCTCTACACCCTAAGTGCAAGAGGCAGATGTGGCCTGCACTTTAGAAGCATGTCACACTTACCAATGAAGTGTGCAAAGGCACTGAACATTGGGGTGAGCTGCCATCAGTTTGCATGCTCACAAGGAAGCAGAACAAGCTATAAGGGGGTAGTGAATGTGTGCAGGCGGTGCGTAGTCACACGTGAATCTGTGCGTGTGCACGTCCCTAAAGAGACAGAGGTTCTCTGTGCGTGTAGGTCCACGTGCTAGTGCACAAATGTCTCTAGAAGATGTACGGGCTGGAGGGGCTATAGCCGTACGTGCAAGAGCTGAGACATAAGTGTGGCCCTCTGTGAAGGAGCGGCTGCGTCTGGCTTGGTGCACGCGCCTGCCTGGGCTTGTGCACACGGACAGAATGGGTGTAGGCAGCAATGAATTCTCAAACTCGTTGCTGCAGACGGAAATCTCATGCGGTGCTGCCGTCAAGGCATGAATCACAAATGGGTGGGCAGGGGCACGGGGGTGTGGGTGTGAACGCATGAGCCTAGGTGTAGGTTTCTGGTCACAGCACGTTGGCAGGAGAGTGTGTGTGCACGCACACAGCATGGGTGCAGGGAGCCACCTATTCTTTTGCCTGGTGCTATAGGGTAAGTCTTAGTATTTTCCACCGTGCCTGGTGCATGAATCATAAATTCTCTCTGGGTATGCGTTAACTTGCTGCCTCTCCAGACGAGACAGCCCTGTCTCCTGCAGAATATTAACGCAAGAAACGCAGAGGTATTAATGTCTTCTCCCTGCAAACTGCAGCCTTTTGCCGCTCCAAAGGCAGAAAGTGGGGTGGTAGCTCCTGTGCTCCTCCACCTTTGATGTGGTTCTGTGTTAGTGGGGATCAAGGAGAATGCCAGAGATCTCCTAATTAGCTCTTGTCGAGGGCTGAGGACGTGGGCATGACAGGGGCAGCAACATCAAAGAAATTCCTAGGGGGAGGGGATGTTTGTGCATCAATGCAGTGAGGCAAGGCAAGGCAAGGGCTGTCATCAGATGGGGAAAGGGCTGACTATAGTGGGGAGGTTTACTCACTACCTGTATGAAAGCACCTTACAGTCCACGGTCCGGGCCATACCTGTGGAAGCACCAGTGTGGGTCATTCCTGCCAGCCTGTCTTGCAGGGCTGAGGTCTTCCACGCATTTTCGCTCACCTCTGAAATACGGGCACCTCTGGGGTGGCGGGTGGCTGTCACCCGGACAGGTGTGTGTAGGGACCTCAGGGCAAACCTCTTTTTTCAGACAACAGTGAGTGGTCCGGCAGAGCTGCTGCAGGTCTGAATTCAGCTCCACCTCCCCCTGGGGCCTCTACTGCATCACAACATGCCCCAACTTCTGTGGCTTTCTGCCCATGCCACCTCTTTGTCTCGCAGCGGTCCCAACCCGCAGGCACCGGGTATTCCACTTTATTTTTTTTTTTTCCAAAACATTATATAACTCGTTCCAATTTCTGATCAGGGCTACGGGGCAGGACGCCCACCTCTGCCCCCATCATGCACTCCACAGAGCACTCCCCCCGTTCTCCCCATCCAGCCCTGGTGGGCAAGCCTCTGCCTCCGGTCTCCCTCCTGCCCGTGAGCAGAGTTTCTCTCCCCGCTCTCCAGGAACCAGCTCTGCCTCATCATCACTGAGGAGGTGGGCACAGCTCGCCCCCCTGACCCCTGCCCGGCGGTCAGGCCCTTCGAAGCAGCAGACGCACTGAGCCAGCTGGAACGCTCCTCTCGGGGCTGCCACTTCGCCTCCATCACCACGGCCAGAGAGCCTTTTAATGAGAGACTTAGAGAGGCTTAGCGCAGGTCCATGCTCCCTGCCGTGCCTTGCGGAGACAGGGCGGTGCGCCCCGGCTGCCTTAGAGGGCAGATTTTCCCAGGATTTCCACCCCGCTTCCCCCCTCACCGCTTTCCCTTCCCGATGGAGCTGGGTGGGGGAATTCACTCAGCAGCAATACAACCCCTGCGTGCCTGGGAGAGCGGGGGCTGGAGCCTCTACCCCAGGCAGCCTCTTCGCACCTACGTTCCTGTTTTCTTCATCCCCCTCCACCCCTATCAGAGCTGTTTCTTCCTCATGCTGCTGCATCACACCAGCCTCTGCTCAGCTCAGGGATGCAACGGCGGTGCTCCCTCCCACAGGGAGGGCAGGATTAGGCAGCGGGAAGTGGCAGGGTCACCCTCTGCTTACGGGCTCGGCATGCCAGCCCCTACTGCTCCAGGGAGCATGAAGCCGGTGCTGGGCGAAGGCTGCAGGGCATGGGCTCCCGGGGCTGTGCCAGGCCGGCGAGGATGGCACTGAGGGATTGGCACGAATGACAGGTGTGGAGGTGCTCCAGGTCACGGCACCCAGGACAGCCTTTGCACTGCATGCCTTCCCTCTCTGTGCAGCCGGTGCAGGCTATGGGTGACAGCTGCAGCCAGCAAGCACCTTTCATCCAGGGATGGTGTGAGTGGCATGAAAGCAAAATAAGAGTGGGACAAGGTGCGCTGGATGCCCTGGCCTTGAGCTGGAGCCAGAGCCTGGGGCAGGGAGCCTGGCCTGCCTTTCAGCATGGTTCCCCTGCAGTGTCCTAGCCCCTCTCATGGTCCGTCACCAAGGAGATCAGTGCCACACTCCTCATTTCAGAGAGTGGCACCAGCTGGTGCCAGGGCAGTCAGATCCCAACTCCTGAGGGCACGATCCTCTTCCCTGCCCGGCCTCTGCTGCAGGTTCGCTTCACATGAAATATGAGGGGAAATCTCAGACTTTTCCCCAGCACAGGGCGCATCCCCTGGGCGTCATCTGAAGGGAAGAGGGTAACCTCTCACACATGGGGTCATGGCTTCTCTGGTTAAGGATGCGGCGGCTGCATCCACCAGTCTGTCATCTGGGGCTGATGCGGAGGTTGCCAGCGCTCAGCCGACAGCCGATCCCTGCAACGTGCCCTTCACAGCCCTGGAGCGGCCAAGGTCCTTCGAGGCTCCTGTCCCACACGGGGGGCACAGCTCTGATGCCAGCCCTGTTTTCCTGTTTTCTTTGCAGGGGGAGGGGGGAGGAAGGTTTGCAAAGCCGGTTTCCAAAGCAACAGCGCTGCAGAGGTGCAAGCAGCACTAAGCTCTATGGGGAGGGGTGGGGGAGGTGGGGGCGGCCGCTTCCAGCTGGAGTTTTGGCTACAGAGAGGCAGTTTTGATGAGGAGTTGAATTTAAACAGCCATCTGGCTGCTGGGATGTGGGCCCGTCCTGGCCGTGAGAGCGACCAGAACAAAGCCAGCGAGCTCCCAGCTGCGGCACCCCATCAAGCAAGGCCCAGCGCCGAACATCAGGCGGTGGCCACCCAGCTAAGATCACGGGGCTGGCGCCAGCCTGGCGCGGCTCCATCCAGGTTCACCAGCTGGTCCCGGACCAGGCGGATCCTGCCTCCTGACGGCAGGCTTTCCTGCTCCCTCCCAGGTTCAATCTGCATCAAATCCTGGATGGGGACAGTTCAAAACGCCTCCCAGCAAGGGGGAGCATCAGATGGGCATTTCCTCCTCTCTCACTGACTGCTGCAAGGCAGCTCAGCACATCCCAGCCAAAGCTGTCTCCGCGAAGCATCTTGTTCGCAGCTTGTAGCGGCCTTCAGGGCAACCCAGTGGGTGGGAGCAAGCAGAGAGGAGCCCCAGACCCTCTATGCATAGTCTCTGGGGCCTTTAGGGTCTGAAGACCTCGGTCAGACTAAGTGATGTAGCCCTCTGGAGACAGAAATCCTACGCCAGAGCCAGGAGTTTCACAGGCTGTGCACACCCGGCATGCACTTTTACTTGTGAGGCTCCACTGCTACCCTCTTCCAGGAACATCGAATGCCAGGGGGCCTTGAGCGCTACACCTGTGCCTTAGCTCCAGGGGGGCCTCAGCCCATGCAGCCAGGCTGCATGAAGCCCCGGGCAACATTTCTGCAAAGGACCAAACGGCTGAGCCTGCAAAACCGCTGGTGGCTTAGACGGCAGGTGCCTTTGGACCAACGGATTCGGTGGGGCGCAGTACTGAGGACCCGGCGCTTGCCCCCTTGCCGTGACGCCCCCTTCGCCTCCCCTTGGAGGTGATGTGCAAGCTGCTGTAGAGGCCGGGCGAGGAAAGGAAAGCGGCTCTCGGCCAGGCCTCCCAGGGAAAAGCTGTAATCGGGCATGGCTGGCCCCTGCGGGGGCAAGAGAAGGGTCACCATGGGGGAGGGGAAGCGGGGCAGGTGGGCCCCGGGATAGTTATGTCCCTGATTGGCTGTGCTGGCTCTCGCCCCTCCGCCAGCCCTGCCCTCCCAGGACCCTCATTAAAACCTCCCGAGCCCTTTCAGCTCCAGCACATCAGGAGAGGGGAGGTTCGGGCTCTCCCAGGCAGACAGGAAGGAGCAAGGGTATGTCTGCGACTTGTGCCTTTCTTTCTCTCTCCCTTGTTCATTAACAAGCTGAGCTCAGGGGCTTTCAAGTGCAGTTCAGATGAGCTGTGGGGGCGAGGGCTACCCAGGGACTGCGCTGATGCAGAATGCATGAGGTCTGCCTCTAGTGTGCGTTTCAAAGGCTTTTATTACTCTCTTAATGCTGGGTTTGATCAGTGGGAAAGCAGGAGAGATTAAGGACCGCCACTTCAGGCTATTGTTGGATTCAGTGCTGTCTTCCATAGCTGTGTGGGGCGGGGCGGGGCGTGCATGCGTGCAGGGGGCTCCAGGGCGAAGGTATGTGTGCGTGTGAGCATGGGCTGCGCGTGTGTCCACGCGCTGGCGCATACGTGGGTGTGAGGCGTAGGAGTGTGCGTGCGCGCGTGTGTCTAGGGATGGATGCTGTCGTAGGGGTGTGTGTGCGTGCGTGCCCGCTGCCTTGTGTACACACACAGATGGGCCCAGCGCTTTGAATCATCCCGTGGACGTTCTCCAGGCACAAGTCGCTTCGGGATGAAATGGATCCACTTGCAAAGGGATCCCGGTGAGGCGATGGCACCCTTGCCCTCAGAGCGGGCAGCGAGGAGACCCGCTGCCGTAGGCGTCTTGCTGTCTTTAGAGTCTCACCAACTGTGTGATCTTTCCCCCAAAAGGGCTCCTCCAGGAGGCAGGGGGTCACTTCCCTGAGCCGTCTGCCCACACGGGTTCCAGTCCAGGGGTCGCATGGGTCACACGTGCAGGCAGCCGAGCAGGCTGATGGGCACTTGCGTGTGCAGCAATGGCAACTGTTCACCTAACTTAAAGCATTGCTTCAACTATGTGCCTTCAGGGGAAGACCGACAGGCAGCATAGATTAACCCCTCGCCTTGTGCGTGGACACATTCTCTGCGAACAACACATGCAAAACCATGCACATACCCCCCGGCTGCCTGGACACAGATCTCCGCTAAGGTATAGCTCTAGAGATGTATGCACCCCGCAGGCTGCACACTGTACCCCAGTGCACATGTGCTATTAAACGAGTGAGGAATAAGCCAGCCTCTCTAGCGGGCACTGCCATGAGGAGAAGACAGCTTCGGGTCTCAGACTGCAGAAACCCCACAGCCGGTGACAGCCGAAGAGCAGTTTCCAGCTGAGGAAAACTCTGGTCCTGCCACGGAGCCAGGGGCAGGGGCTCAGGAGGTGCCCAGTGTGAACCTCCCTAGGGATGGAGTATGAGGCACTTGCACCAATCTGTGACACTGGCCACGGGAGGGGAGGGTCCCTCTCCTGGACAATCTGGCCACTTCTGGGGGGGACTGGCAGGGCAGGAGAAAGTAGGGCAGGACTCCTGAGTTTCTTCCTAGCCTAGCTGCAGGAGGCTATTGTGAGAGGCTCTGGGCGAGGCCCTTCTCCTGTCTGGGCTTCCTTCTCTGTGCAGCTCCAAGACCTGTGGCTAATATACAGACTAGCACCTGCGCGGTGTTATGGCCATCATTGCTACCACTCGTGCTGGCCTTGTGCCCTGTTCCCATTCTGCAGTGGGGGAGTTCAGGCCAGAGCAAAAAACTCTTCGTGTCCCCAGCCCTCCTTCCTCCTTCCTGGCATTTCTCTGTGGCTTGTGCCGCCCCCTCAGCCCGAGGGCTCTGAGCCAGGGGGGAGGCTGGCACAGCATCTGGGGTCTCTGCCACCCAGCGGGGCACTCGAGTGTGAAACAACCTGAAAAGAGAAGGACCGTCCTAATCCCCTCGGGGCCAGAGGCCAAGCCCATTTATTCTCTGCAGCAGGAAAACCCTGGCGTCCTCCTACCGCTGCAGAGGCGGTCTGCTTTGAAGTGCTTCGAAGGACAAGGTCAGCAAGTCTCGGAAAGCAGCAGGAGCTGGAGGGAAAGTTTGGAGCGTGGGTGTAACCGGCTGCCAGCCGGTGGAGGCAACGTGAAGAACAGAGACATCCAATAGTGCCACCTAAGCTGGTTTTCCAGACAGCTCAGCCCCCGCAGCCAGGCCGAGGCTTGCAGGGCGTTGGGTACACAGCGGGCGCTGGGCAGCTCTGAACGCCTGGTCCATTGCCATGGCAATGAGAGCTGCTGGGCCTGGGGCTCTCTGTGGGAGCAGAGCCCTCCTGGAAAATGCATGCACAGAGGACTGAACACTTGCAAACGTGCCCTGGGGAAGCAGGGCTGCTTGTCCTGCCTCGATTCTTGTGGGGAGAGGGGATTTCCTAGAGTCTCATTCATAAGATATCAGGGTGTATTTAGTTATCATTCTCCAAAGCAAGACCCAGGGCCATGCCTGACATGCACCCATAATGCTGCTGGCGTATTCTCAGGCCCCACTTGCACTATCTCTTCCCAATAGAGCACACCTCAAATGTGACCTCTTCCCCACCCTGGTGCACTAGTCTCCTTGTCCCTAGGCCCCATCCTCAGTAGCTGTGTCAGTCCCCCGAGTCCTGACCTGCAGACCCACTCCCTGGGATCCCCACACTGTCTACCCGGGGTACCGTAATCCTGCAGCCTCAGAGGCCCGTGTCACCTGGCTACAGCAGGAGTCTGCAGGAGGGAGGTCACTGTGCTATGCACTGAGGACATGTGGCCTGGAGCTCACAGCCCCAGCCCTGTAAATGGTGGAGCAGAGACCTGAGCTGGTCAGCTTGACAGAGATGCAAATGCCTCATTGCTTCCCTTCCCCTTCCCAGGCACAGGATGCCGAGTGTGGTGTTGCTGGGGGTGATCACCCTGGCACTGGCAGCTCTGGCTTTGGCTGTCCCGCTTGGAGAAGGGAAGAAGACAGAGAAGCCCAGCACTGACCTCACCATCTATGAGAGCCTTAACTTGGACAACTACGATCTCAGCCTGAGCAACTATGGGGACATCATTGACTTGAGCAACTATGACGAGCTGTACGACTATGGTGATCTGGCGCCGAAGGTACAGCACAGTCAGCAGAGCACCAGAGCCCGGGGTGCGGGTGCATTTCAATGGGGGTGCCACCAAGCCTCTGTGGGGCCTCGTTCTGCTCTCACTGGGGGGAGGTTTGCATAGATTTCATAGACATCAGGGCTGGAAGAGGCCTTGGAAGATCATCGAGTCCAGCCCCCTGCCCCAGGGGCAGGAAGTCAGCAGGGATCACAGGATCCCAGCAAGATAAAAGGTTAGGGTTGGCCTAATCTGATCGGTGGGGCCCAGTGATAGTCAAGTCTGGGGCATTGTGCACTATCTCCCCGGCTCCTGTCGCATATGGACTCAGCCTGGACTCAGGAAAACTCCTTTCCAAGGCCTGGCTAGACGTCCTGCTTTCCCAGCTATTAACAACCCAGAACCTTCTCCCAGCCCACGCGCATTGCTTCTAAATTTGGCTCATGGCCTGTAAGGCAGGATGGGATCCTTAGAAAGGAAAGAGGTTGTATAGGTGCAACACGTGATTGCTATTGCTGCTGCGTCGAGGTTTGCTGCGTTACCACTGAGAGAACCCGGGAGCCCTCCACATCATTCAGTCTGTCTATGGCTCATCTCTGGGGTCCCCAGAGGAGCCTAAAGAGATTAGGTGCTTTCCAAGGGGAGGGGGTGCATATTTCCCTCTGCTTGATGTAATAATCCCAGCTCATCCTTGAAGTGGGTTCCCCAGTAGCCCTCCAAGCTATCCACGTACCCATCCCAGCACCTCCCTTTGTGGAGACGTGCCCCGGAGAGGAAAGGGAGAAGCTGCTGGTGGGGAAAGCTATGGCAGCTCTGCCATGTGAGCTCAGCGCCACAATGACCCCTACCCTGTGTTTGCAGATTGAGGTTGGGACGTTGGCTCCTCCAGCCAAGACCCCCGAAGGCATGCCAAGCACCAGAGCTGTGCCAACTGCTGCACCAAGGAAACAGCCCCCCACGTCCACCACAGCAAAGCCTGTCGGGCCAGGGCTGCTCGGGTTCATAACTGAACAGGGTGAGTGAGACGCCAGCCCACGGCATCTTGTTGCACAGGGCAGGGGGTCAACACAGAGGTTTTGGATCCCAGATATGGTGCCGGATATGTCCCCAGTGCTGGGGGGGTGGAAGAACAACCATTTACTGAGTCAGACCCTATTGCCCAACCTCCGGTGTTGCACAGGGGCAGAGAGCAGATGCTGAAAGAGTGACCTAGGTCCGACCAGGGTTTTTTTCCACTCTTTTTCTCTCTCTTGCAGCCTCCAGCAATTAGGGTCTGGGAAGTTCTGATTCAGAGGCCGTGCCCTCCCTCCCATACTCAATAGCTACAGATGTCCCTTTCCTCCAAGAATTCGTGTGGTCCCTTTTTGGCTCTGGTTAAGCTGTCAGCTTCCACCACATCTAGCGGCAATGAGTCCCACCCTTGAATTGCACACTGAAAGAGGCTCCTCTCGGCCGGGAATAGCAGGGCTGAGAGATGTGCAGAGAAATCATCTTCCCGTGTACAATGGAAGGGAGATTCTGGTTTCTGTCATTGGCACTGCTCGCCCTGCCGGGGGAGAGGAAACTCTGGAGGTCAGAGGGATGGAGATGCCCCTTTCACAGTTCAGGGCAGGAATTTCTGAGTTACCCTTGGGCAGCCTGGGATAGAGGAAACGTGGGATCTGGAAGAGGGGAGAGCAAGACCGTGCAATGCTCTCCTCCGCAGGAAACTGAGCGAGCTCCATATTAGCTCCATTCGGCAGGCTTCTCCCTCCTCAAGCAGCAGGTGGGAAGGCTTGAGAAAGGAAGCACCCGGAAGCAACAAGAACCGCACCAAATGCCAGCAAAGCAGCAACGCGTTAATGAGCAGAGACATTGCACCAGTCGGACAGAGTAGCAATTAGATTAGTGACAATTAAAATCCTGTAGCGAGGGATAAATATCTTTATTCATTTTCTGTCACTCGGAACCGGGACAAATTAAGTACTAGGCAAAGGGAAATTGTTGCCTTTCTGCTTTGAACTCCCCCCTGCTAATAGATGCTGAATCTTTCCCATGCTCTGGGGGGAGACGACGGGGGTGGGGGGGACCCAACAGAGTTTTAATTGGCACTAGAAATCCTGTCATCCTGCTGCTCCTGCCACCACACTCGCCCGGTGCCTTCTAGTTCCAGATGGAGCGGTGTCAGATGTTTGCTTGATGCAAACTGTTTCCTTTTGTTTTATTTCTTCCAATGTCAAAGGGCTAAACGAATCCCTGGTGTAACATACTGGTGTCTCCTTGGCACATCTGCCACCCCCAAGGAGAGATTTGGCCTGAGTTGATTAATTTGTAAGCATCTTCTTGGGCTGGTTGTGTGTGGCCTCCGTCTTGATTAGATGTTGCTGGCTTGCTTCCTTTGAATTCAGGGCTGGAGGAAGATATAGGGCCAGCGGCCCTGGAGAATAAAGACTTCCGAGTATCTGCATAACAAGCAAAGCCAGCCCCGGTTCGTCTGAAAGAGGCTTGTGCCTACCATATTCCCCAGGAGCTCATTAAATAAGAGCCCTGAGACTTGTGGAGCCTGAGCTCTAGAGAAACACTGTCCAGAGAACTGCAAAGACCTCTCCTACCCCACCCTGAGCCCAGTGCGAAGCCTGCCATGGGCTCCCTGGGGCTGGGTCTTCTCCCCTTTCCCATTGGGAAGTTGGCAGGGATGTTTCCCAGGACCTCGCAAGGTCAAGCACGGAGGTTTTGGTCGCCCCAAGGTGCTGAGGGTTGGCTCCGGGGCTGGGCTTCCAGGCCAGCTGGGTCTGAAAGGTTCGTGATCACGAGCGAGTCTTGGGAAGGTCCCACGTTCTTGAGAACATCCCCTTCTGCTCCTGACCCAGCAGGTTGGATGCCGGACCATGGCCTCTTCTGGCGCTAAGCAGTTCAGCCCTGTTGCCTCCCGGGCAGCTAGGCCAGTAAAGAAACAGCCACATGGGCCTGGCTGAGGATGTACTTGAGTCTTCTTTCCTGCTTTTGGCTTCTGACAGATCTCCCCCCTTTCCCTGCCCCAGGCCTGACCACCTGCCTGCTGTGCATGTGCATCGGCACCTCCGTGTACTGCGACGACGCGGGCCTGGAGCACATCCCTGCTCTGCCACTGGAGACCACGTACCTCTACGCCCGCTTCAACAGCATCGGCCAGATCAGAGCCAGGGATTTTGCTGGGCTGAGTATGTCCAGCCCACCATGGGGGACATGTGCTTGCCCTTCAGGCAGGCGCAGGGCCTGGAGGGGGGGAGGATGTGGGCCAGTGGGAACTGGACTGGACTGCTCACGTGTCTCCGGGGAGGCTGTCACCCCGGCTCCTGTTCCAGGTTTGTTCTGAGTCACTTCCAGCCTGACGCCGCACCCTCCTGGTCAGGTTTGACTACCCCCGTTAGTCTACTGCCCCTGCCGTGGCAAGGAGCTCAGATCGTCTCGCTGGGCACCTAGTCCAATTGCTGGCGGGGGCAGAGGCTGCTTCCCCTGGCCCCGGTGGAAGCCAGGCTTCCTGCAGCCAGAGCTGTCTTCAACCCTAAGCGCTGTGTGGACAAGCCCCAGTCACTTCAGCCGCACGTCCTGCCTCCCTGTCCAGTCTGATGCGGGACCCAGCACCCTGCTTGACTCATGTTTGAGCTACTTTCCAGCCCTGCTTTTCTCCTAGTCTCTGGTTCTCTGCTCTCACGCAGAGTTTTAGAGGCTACAGCCAAATGCAGCCCACTTCCACCAAGACGGATGGGACTGCTTGTCCCCGAAGGGTTGCAACACCAATGTCTCGGGTTAGTTTCCTTCCTGGCCCCCTCTAGCAATGGGATGGGTCAAGCTCTCTCGTGGCAGTCTGCCCATTCACTCCCACTGAGGAGCTGGCTCCTGTTCCTGTTCCCTGAAATGCTATGGGCAGGCCTAGCTGCTAACTGTTGCTCATCATCCAAGATCCCGGAGCCTGGGGAGGGTTGAAGAGGTTTGCTGGGGTGGAGCTGATTGTCTCTCACTGATCTCCACCTTTCTTTCCCCCGACTCCGCTAGAGAAGCTGAAGAGAATAGACCTGACAAGTAACTACATCTCCTCGGTGGAGGAGGGCTCCTTCCGCCAGCTGACCAGCCTGCAGGACCTCATCCTCCCCGAGAACAGGCTGACAGTGCTGCCTGACCTGCCCAGCAGTATCATCCAGCTGGACGCCCGGTTCAACGGGATCCAGAGCTCCGGGCTCAGGCCTGAAGCCTTCAGGGTGAGTTTGTGCCCAGTGGGTTTGGCTGCTGCAGGGGAGGTCCTGAAAGGCAGCCCTAGTTTTTGGGCCCCTGCTTTGCGACCCCAACCGAGCTGGTTTCTTGGTCAGTCCATGCCCTGCGTAGGCTTGTCTGGTTCTGGCTCCAGACCTGCTGCACAGAGGAAGAGGACAGGTGTCCTCTGTGGAGTCTGGCCGCGGCTGGGGCTGGAGCAGTCCCATCCCCGCTGTCCTAGCAGGATGCATGCGTGTGTGCAGTGCAGACAGGAGAGCAGGAGGCTACATTCAGCAAGGAGGCTGGTTGTGCCCTGCTTTGCATGGAGCCCTGCTGCAGTCATGCCATGCGGTGGATGGGGCAGGCAGGGACCGACAGACTTGTCCTTGTTGCTGCAGGAGCTGAAGAAGCTGCAGTTCCTCCATTTGTCTGATAATGAGCTGGACTACATCCCCGCACCCCTGCCTGAGAGCCTGCGATCCCTGCACCTCCAGGTGAGGCAAAGACCAAGTCAGGCAAGAAGGCTCCTGCCAGTCTAGTTCCAGACAGTCACTCTTTGACCTTGCATTTACTTTCCTGTCCTTGAAGCCACGGCAGGTGTGGTGCACACAGGGGTTAGGAAAGACCCTCTCCATGGTATCAGTCCAGTCCTGATGTCCTGCCAGCGCAGACTTGATCCCCTGGCACAGGTCTAGTTTCTGTTGTGCCCTCTCCCATGGGTTATATCCTGAGCCCCCTGCACACACCTACCTCTGCCAGGTTCTCTTGCCCTGACCTGTGCTCCACCCTTGCTAATCCAGGGAGACCTCAGTGCTAAAGGACCCACTGTCCTGCTGGCATGGGAGCTCCATGGATAAAGGGTGCATCCACAAGCCCCCATGAGCTCAAAGCTAGTAGAAGCCCAAACCTAACCACCTCTTCCTGGCCTGGGGCAATTAATGCATAAACATCCCGCCCCCCCGCCCCACACACACACACACACACACACACACACACTCAGATGTGCTCTGTCTTTCTGGCTAGAATAACAACATCCAGACCATGCACCAGGACACGTTCTGTGACAGCCAGGACCTCACCCACATCCGCCGGGCGCTGGAGGACATCCGTTTGGACGGCAACCCCATCAACCTGAGCCTCTTTCCCAGTGCCTACTTCTGCCTGCCGCGCCTCCCCACGGGCCGCTTCTACTGAGCCCATTTAGCAGCTCAGTAGACCCACTTCCCCTCAGCTCGAGGAACCTCTGAGCAGGCTGGCCTGGCCCCTCCGGATAACAGCTCCACCCCCCAGGCACCACTGCCAGGCTGCCCTGTTAGCTCACTCACCGTTTCCCTTCTCTTCCACTCCCCTTAATCCCCTGGTGTGGGCTGGCACTCGGGCGGGACGTTAAGCATGCGGCAGCTAATGCAATTTAAAGTCTAGTCTGGGCTAAGGACGCTGCTTCGAACTGGGGCTAAGCTGGCCTGGGGGAGCTGGAGGGGACGTTCGAGGAGGCAGGAGCAGTCTCGGTTCTTGACCCAAGAGCCCCACTTCCCCCTGCCACATCCACCCGTGCCCACGCGCCGCAGTCACCCCCAGCATCCTCCCCCACCCGACTCTGCTAATCCAGCCCTGGCTCAAATGGATGTCAGTCTCACCACGTGATCCTACCAATGACTTGAGGCCTCCGGTGTTGCCAGAGTCTTCTCAAAGCCACGCTGAGCTGAGCCACGCACACGGGGGAGGCCTGCAGCTAGAGAGGGGAGCAAGGAGCAAAGCTCGGGTCTGGTCCTGGCTTAGGCCTCCCTTTAATTCCAGTGGATTTAAATATGTGGTGTCATCACTAACCTTTGAAAGCTGAAGAGAGCTGGCCGGTTGTGCAGTATTTTAAATATAGCTTCTTCATCATCCGTATCTTTATACACATGCCATAAACATGCCTGCCATGAGGGATGAGACACTCATGGGGAATCCAAAACACTGAACTGAAATCCCCCAGCTCAGCCCACATCCTCCTGGTCCGCGGAGGCAAGAGAATGAGTCAGAATCTCCCAGGAAGGTCTTGCTTTTCCCGGAGGGCTTCACTGCAGAAATACATTAGCCCCCATTACTGCAACCTTCCCTGCTGGCGTGTCTAGAGCAGGCAATGTGCTGTTTCCTGAGGCACAGACAGAAGTACCTGAGTTTGATGCATGGGTCTGCAGCCGCTTCTTAGATTGCCTCTTATCAGATGCACACTTATCTGATGCCTATGCAGCGATCCTAATTTGTGCCTTGAAGTGACAGGTATATAACACCGGAGCTGAATGGCAGCGTAAATCCCCCTCGGTCCTTATGACGCTGGACCCAAACTAGGGCTCTTTTGCTTTAACACCACAGGGATTTAGGTGACATGGGGAATTTGAAGAAGTAATTTGAAGGGACAGTCGTTGTCTCTCTCATTCTCTTAAGATGCTCGGGCTTGCTAATGCTGCTCTTGCAATCCTTTGAAAACCTGCTTCATAGTCTTCTACCTCCCTCCTTACCTGTCGTCTTTGAGATCCATCGCCATCACCAAGCCGGTGCCGTCTTTGAGGGTCTGGCGTCTGCTTTTATTGGGGTGAAACCAGTTGCCAGCTCAGCTTGGAGTCGGCAAGATGGAATCCTCCAACTTCGCCTCGCTGCCGTCCTCCGCCCTTCGCTTTCATCCCACTAGAGGGCAAAATCGAACAAACCTTCCCAACCCGACCCGGCTTAATCTCTGCTGCTTATCTCCCGTCTGCTGTTGTTTTATCACTTGAAAGGATTGTCTGAATAAATGAGATTCGTGAGCAGCTGTCCATGTGCCTGGCCCTCGGTTAATAGCACTGAGCACAAGTCCCGGTGTGCCGGTTGCTGGGAAACTCTGCCACTCAGATGGAGCGTGTGGCCGGGGGGGGGGGATGTTGGGAACGGGGACTGCGGGGGGAGAAGAGGTTGGAGGGGGGCAAACAGCTGCTTGGAGCAGCTCTGATGGTGGGAAACTTTTCCAAGCAGCTGCCAGCCGGCCCCCGCTGAGCACGGCCCAGGGCTGGGCTCACGGTACAGGAGAGTGGCATCAGGGTCCTTGCTGCAGACAGCTAGCTTTCGTCTGCACCGAAGGAGCAGGGCCTTGTCCTCTGAACACATGAGCAGGAGGGAGCAGATGGCTCAGTTTCCCTCTTGGTGCAGCCTCTAGAGACCAAAGTGGTCTAGCAGGTGGGTGCTTGGGCCCTGGGCTGGTGGCCTTCCTTCATGAGTGGGTGGTTTCCTGCTCAGGATCCAGCCCAGCTCCCCCAAGAGCGGCTCAGCCCCTGGGGGCTGCACTCTCATCCCCTCCATCGAGCTGCCGGTGGGAAAGTGGGGCAGGGAGCCGTGCCTCTGCCCTGCTCCGGTGTGGGTGGGATGCTCTCCAGCCTCAGCAGCGCCCTCGCTCTGGTGCCTGGGTAGGGTGCCGCGCCGGTCCGCGCCGCATAGGTTGTGATTGCAGACACCGGAGGGCAATAAGGCATAGGCTTGCGGCGGGGAGCAGGGAGATGGCCCTCAGGGTCTGCAGGCTGCTTGCATTTTCTCATGGCAAGACGGCTGTGCTTGGGCTTTTCTCTTCTGACTCGGGGGCACCCTGATCCCTGGGGACTCGGCCCCCCGCAGTGCCGTCTGGGGCAAGGATTTTGCCTGTCGCACCTGAGCTTTCGTGCAGTAAGACCTCTCCCTTGAATGGTCCTTGAGGCACAGACCTACTCCCCGCAGCTGCAACAAGCAGGAGCTGAGGCGAGTGTGGAGGGGGCCTGAGCCACTCCTGTGTTGCCCAGCTGGGGGGCACAGGCTCTGTGCCCCTCCGGTCCCTCTGGTTAGAGAGACCCCCGTCCATCTGAGAGGGAAGGTCTGGCCATATCCCTGAGTTCCTCCAAGGGAGTCAGATTCCCCTACTCCTTTCTGGAGAGCCCCAGGCACCTTGGGGGTAAAACCCAGGGTGCAGCTATGCAGAGCCTCCCCTTTTGGGGGGGCCTGAGACATGCCAGCCCCCATGTGGATTCAGGCTGGCTGCTGCCCCAGCTCAGCATCTCGTTCAGGATGAGACCTGGCATCTCTTGGGTCCTTGCTCACCTCCGGCCCACTCAGTACATGGTTCAAGCAAGCCTTGGGCTTCCCCTAGACTCCCAGCTCCTGCTGCTTGCCCAGAGACCCCTGGGTCCTTGGTCTTACGTTGGCTTTGAGTCAGGCTGGTGGTAGAGCCTGGACGTGACCACTGAAACCACACGGACACGATACACGGGGCGTGTCTACATGAGACACCTACTGCGCATTAGTCTAATAACACTGTGCAGCAGCATGGCGGTTAAAAACTGTGCTAAAAGCTTACTGAGTGAGCAGTGTTATTAGGCTGATGTGCAGTAAGCATCGCAAAAAAAACTGTGCACTGGCACTACTGTACAGTAACTCTAGTTACTGTGTATTTAGTTAGCACTTTATTAGGCAAGTGCTCAACTAAATGCACAGTATTTTAGGCACATTAATGAATGTGTAGATGCACCCATTGACTATGCCAGCCAGCAGCACACTCAAATGGGCTACACCAGCCGCCTCCTGAACCAGACGCAGGGTGGCCCAGATAACTTGGGGGAAGACAGTGGGCACTGCCATGCTAATTAGCCCGCCGCTAAGGCTGATGAAGGAGTTAGCCTGCACGGAACCGGAGGGCATGCTGGAGCCCCTCTGGTCCAACGCGTTTCCCAGGGAGACAAGCCCTCAGATGCACAGAGCCTGCTCCAAAGGAGGCAAGCAGAGGGCTTGACTTGAAGCGAGAGATCAAAAGAGCTGAATGCCCGTATCTGGGCCAGTAGCACGTGGGGCTGGGCAGCCCCAGCTGCAAGGAGGGAGTGGCATTCCTGAGAGGGTAGTGGGGTAGCTAGGAACTGGCATGAGCTGGAGCAAAGGGAACTGCAGCACCCACCTCAGGAAACGCTTGTGAACTAAGTGCGAGAGCTATCAGGCTGCAGAATAGTCCCTCCCATGGGAAGCCGTGGAGGCCCCATCACTGGAGACATCTTAAATTAAACTGGACAGAGCTCTCACAAGCAGACTCCGGGGAGCAATTCCACATTGGCAGGAGATGGCAGAAATAGGAGCTGGCGCTTGCAGTCCAGCTCTCGCTGGGAAGCATGCAGCATGGTGTACCAGCCGGTCCCAGGCGGTCCGGGCCAGCCTTGGAGCATGCTGTCTGCACACGAGGGGTGCGCAGGGGCAGATGTACCTCACTCCTCTGCCTCCCCCCCATGCACAGCCCCCCGGCAGCCCTCCCGCCCTCCCCGGCAGCCTTGATCTCTCCTGCTGCACCTGCAGGGTCTCCTGTGCCCGGGATTTCCACCCCCAGTCGTGCACAGGCAGCAGCAGGCTGGGAGGCAGCCAGGGAGGAGACAGGGCTCTGCTTGTCCCTCTCTTCCCACTCTCCTCCCTCGCCCAGAAACCACCTCCTTGTGTGTTGCATACAACCCTCCTCTCCCTCTCCCTCCCCCTGCCTCTCAAGGTCACCTTCCTCGCCTGGGCTGGATTTTCACATATTGATTGCTTGGCTCTAGCAGCCGATGTCTCCGTGAGCTTCCAATCTCACGCCAGCTCAGCATCATGCCGCTCTCTGGGAGAAGTAGCTCCATATGGGCCCCCTCCTCATCCATCCCACTCTCTCCTTGCCGCTTTCCCACCCCTGCCCCTGCCCAGGCTGCAGCAGCAAGCTCCACAGAGCAGTCAAAGGAAGGTCTCGAAGGTGGGCAGGGAGGCGGCAGTGCCCTTCCCTGCTGCTGCTTTCTATGCAGAGGTCTCAGAGCCCAGCGCTGGGGGGCCGGCACCCCCGTGTACAGATTCTTCACCTGTCCCTTGCCAAAACCCTCCCCGCTACCCAGCCAGGACCCTCTCAGGCTCCCTGACACCTTGTCTTGGCCTCTCTGGCTGAGAACCTGGTCTAGTGAGACCTCGCGAGGACCTAGACCATGCCTGGGGGAGGGACAGTGAAGCCATAAGCTGTGCCCTGCTGAGACACGGGTCTGGATCCTCCTTGCTGGTGACTTCAGCTTTGCACTCCTGCTTTTCCAGGCAAGTGGTGCCTGTGCCTCCCCCTCCCTTCCCTAAATTGCTTCACACACCCTGACCCCCAGCTTTGTCCTGGGGCCTTTGCTCCTCTTGCAGAGCTGGAGAGGGAAGCTGTGAGCATCCTTTCCTGTCCCCACTCAACAGTGGCTTTCCCTGCTGCCATGTGCCAGCACTCCCCATCCCTCCGCTGCTCCCCTGCCAAGTCTGGATAATTGCTTTTATTTTAGATCTCCCCTTTTTTTTGGATCTGCACAGAGGCCAGGAGCTGATGAGATGCTGGGAGAGGGGAATCAGTCAGGGGCTGCAAGACTGGCAAGCTGCTTTCTCTGCATTGTGGCCTGCACCAAGCCCCGCAACCAGGCGCAAAGCAGGTGGATGTGGGAAGAGGCATTGGGAAGGATCAAGCCCTCCGCTCTGCCACGAGTCAGGAGAGCTAAGATCAGGGTGCAGAAAACAAGGCGGGGTTGTGGGGCTATGGATGCCCAGGCCCAAGCCCCCTGCCCTGGGTCCAGCTGCCGTGGCCCAATGACAGTCAATGGACACGTGGAAAAATCCCAGCTGAGACACTGCGGCTGCTAGGTCTCTTCATCCAAGCTAGAAACCACCTCGACAGTGGAAAGGAAGGCCCTGCCTGCACTGAGCGAACCCCAGATGATCACAGCTTTATTTATAGTGCTAACGGGCTGCTGGATGGTTGTGATTAGCGTGTGATCCTCCCGAGCGGTTGTTTGTGCAGCAAACAGCCACGTGCACTCCAAACTCAGACCCAACCTCTCCCTGCCCGGCTCCTCCCGGCCCTGTTGGAGCCACCGGTAAACTGATAGCTTCGGTGGGGGGTCCTGTTCGCCTCTTCTGAAGGGTCTGAAAATGGCATTGTCTGCTGGGCAGAGATGTGGGTAGGGGGAGACGACCCCTGGGTCCTATCTTCTCCTTTAACATGGATCAGAAGGTTTCGTCTTTGCTCCCTGTATTTGTACAGCCCCAAGCACACTGGGGCCGGGATCCAGGACAGGAGGTCCTAGGTGCCACAGCAATACAAATCACCCTCATCCTCCCTTTCATCTTTGTCTTCCTCCACACCACCGCAGGCAAGTCACTTCCCTTCTGGGTGCCTCAGTTTCCAGATCCATGGCAAAAGAATGAAACCACTTGCGGGGATTCATTAGTTAATGTGAGATTAATTGGCAATTCTTGGGAAGAGGGAAAGAGCTATTTATTATTAATTATTATTATTATTCCTCGCACCGAGCCGGTCAGCATTTTTCATTTGCAAACATTTGGTGAGGAATGGCTTTGCTCTGCAGCCGCTTTTGCAGGGGAAATTATTGTTTCATTAAAATGTGCCCGGTTTTCTAATTAAAAAAAAAACAAATGGGAAAACCTGATGCATGTTTGACCATTTCTTCCCTTTCGTACACCATTTTCCATTTTGCCACTGGGCTGGAGAGGGGGAAACGCAGTAAAAGGGGGCTATAAAAGAAACCCCCAAAATATCCACTTTTATTATAAGCCTCCCCTGAATCATGGGCCGGGGGGGAGAGTTCCCTGACGAGACTTCTTTGGATCAGCAATGACACATTTTTGACCCCAACTCCTCCACTTTGGATAATTACATGCTGCCAGCCCCAAATCTTCCTTGCGCATTCATCTGAACGTGATATGCTCCCTCACTTCCTATCTTCAGCTGTGGTGTAACATTACTGTGCCCTGTTTAACAGCTGCTACCTTCCCTCCCTGACAGAAATCAAGTGATTCCTGGATGCATTACAATGAATTCCAACTTCAGGACCGAAGATGCTACAGCAGGGTTGGCTATTCTTAGCAGCATGGCATTAGGTGATGTTTGCGGCATGGAACAAGCCCGGTGACAGGAAGTACAGATCCTCTCTGGAGGCTGGCAGGGGAGGGGTTAATGTGGGTCTTCTGCGGGTGGAAGAGCTTGATGGCCAGGTTTTGCAGGGCTGAGGAATGGGAGCAGCTGCTGGCAATCAGCTCATTCCCAGCACCACCAGAGAGTATGAAAGGGGTGCGCTGGGGGCAGCTAGAGCTCTCTGGGGGAGGGAGTGGAGGGCTCAGCTATGGGATAGCAAAACACTCTCCTTTCCTGTTTAAAACACAAATGAAATGAGCTGTGTTTTGGAGCTGGGGGGAGTCTCTTGCCCTTTCTTTGTGCTGGAGCTGACCCTTAAAGGAGCATGATGCTTGCATTTGCTTTTCCTGCCTTTGTGGGGCTCTGGGGAGGGGGTTGCAGATCTTGCTAGAGATGGAGTCCGACAACAAGGAGCTTGAAGCAGGGATCCAGGGGGTTTGGGAGGCCTGTGGCTCCTCTGCTGCTGCGCGGATCTTGCCTCCCTATGGAGTGAGCAGAGCTGCAGGATGGGCTATGAGCTGGGGGTCTCTTAAGTCACCAGGACTGGAGGGAGAGCTGCTGTGAGGTTCCCCCCCCCCCCCAACGCCTGGAGGGGCCAAAAACTAAGCTGCTTGGGCTGAGGATATGCGGACCAGGACTGTCCCAGCTGGCTGCGCATTGCTTTTCCTCATCTTCCCCCCTCTATTCTACCAAGGGCCCATCTTAAGCCTGGGTGCACCCCCTGTGCTTTCTCTCCCCTGGCCACCCCTCTGTCTCTCCAGCAGAAGTCAGGGCAGGCTGTAGGCTGGGTTTCCGGTCCCACTGCCAGGCTGGGGTCAAGTGCATGCCTTTGCAGACTTGCTTGGGAAGGAGCTGCTGGTGGTTTCATCTGAAACCCCAGGGCTTTGCTCCAGGCGGGCTGCAGGTGCTTGGTCCTGAGCTGAATGCTGAGGTTAAAGGGCCCAGCTTGAAGCCCCAAAGTAGTTATGGATCAGAGTTGCCTGACTATGACCAAAACAGGAGTGAGAAGGGCTTGGGGGCTATGGGGCAGTGGAAGAGAGACTTCTCAAACAAAGAGTGGCAGGAAGGAAAGGCGCTTCCTTGAGTGGGTGAGGCAGCTTCCTCCAGCTCCCACCAGAACATTGGCTGGAGCTGGGAGGCATAGTCCCATTGCTTCACAACATGGTGATGGTGGAGGTACGGCTCTGCTCCCCCCCACCCTTTGGTTATCAGACTCATAGCTGTCTGTCTAGGGCTCATGACACACAGCTGAGCGGCTCTATTTCTGTCCAGAAGAGGTCAAAGATGTGCACACACCCGTTTGGCTCCGTCTCCAGGCATTTTGCTGACTATCTGTAGCTGGGGGTCAGGCTGGAGTAGCAGCTCAAGCACGGGAGAAATTCAGAACCAGGCCCGATCCCTCTGGCTCTTGACCGCCAATGCTCCAAACTGCAGCAGCGTGGAACAGGCTGCCTGGGGCACTTGTGGCATCTCCTCCATTGGGGGTTTTCAAGCAGAGGCTGGGCAGGGGTGGTTGCTGCAGGGGACTGGGTGCAGAGACCCTTGAGGTCCCTGTGATGCCATGTCATGGAGCACCATAGAATCTCACACCTCTTTATTTAGGAGTTGCTTTGCCTTTGGCTGTAGTCACCGCTGGGGTGGAAGGCAGCAGCTGCCAAATGCAGCTGTCCCCTAGAACAGAAAAGAAACCATTTGCATGACGCAGGCCATGGGCTCTAAAACTGGCTTCTGATTAGGTCCTCAGAGTGAGAGCCACCACAAAAGCAACTCGTTATTGGGTGTGCGGGACCACGGCCAACACAGCCTCCCTTAGCACCATGCCGTGGTGTTAGACTGGTACCATGTGGGAGGAGGAGCATCCCCTCCTGAGTTACCCCACCAACTCTGTTTCCCGTGGAGATGCCCTATCCAATGACTGACTTGGCCCAAATCTGTTTAACTTGTGAGAGCTGCTAAAAAGGAGGAGAGCGTCTCTGGAGAGACGCCGGTTCTAATCTTACCTCTGTTAAATGAAGCAAGTCAAATCCACAGCAAGGAGGGAGGCGGAGGATCTCTGTGTCAGCATTAGCTGATGTACACAGGGAAGAGGCAGCGTCCTCTTGGCTCAGAGCATGGCTGTCCAAACTCTGCTGTGTATTAGGATGTCAACAGCTTGCAATAAAGAAAGGTGGAAAGGCTTATGGTTTCCAGCCTCCATAACGATACCCTACTTGGGTGACGTGGGCACCGGGGGCATCCCAGCCTATCCTAGTGCAACCAGTTGGGTGGCCACCATGCTGTGACACAGCCAGCGGGGAGCTTTCAAGCTGTCCCAGTCCATCTCGATGCCTTTTATCTGGCAGTCTGCAAAGCCAGTGGGTAGCACCTCCACCCCATGCTGCTGAAGCAAAGCTCAGAGACTTGCGTTGAATCAGCAGCTGGGTTGGGAGTGACCCCATGTCTTGCAAATGTTTTGGGGAAGGGACTATCTGTTCAGGCTGCATTTGTACAGGACTGGCTGCAATGCGTCGCCACTCAGTGACTGGTGCCATGAGAGCGATATGCCCCAGTCTCAGCTGCTACATCCCAGCCATTCTTTCACAACAAAGCAGGACAGAGCTGTGGCTTTCCAGCTTGTAGACTCTCTAGACATTTCTTTCTTTAAAACAAAATCCAAACTCTTTAAAAAATTAATTAAGTCTAGAAAAAAGCCACCATCCGCAGACTTCAGAGTGAAGGTCCCTGAGAGGAGCCTGCCACTGCACCAGCTGGCATGTTTGCATGCCTGTGTCTGCCCTGGGGCAGGGGGACTGGTGGTGATGGGGGTGCTTTCCATCACATGTGGCAGCTCTGGTTGATTTTTTTCCCTGTAAAATGCCTAACCAGAGTCTGGCTCTCCCATTTCTGCAGGATGTGAAAAACCAGGAGAGGGAGTGAGCGAGAGAAATGCTGTCAGAGAGGCAGAGAACATTGTTAATTTATGATCAGAGAAATATAGGTTTGAGTATAAAGATCATAGGGAAGGGCCTGGTGTTCTGGAGATGCTAAATCTATTTGATAGGGATCTCGTGAAAAGGTCTCCCCACGGGGCAGAGTGTAGGAAGGCAGAACATAATTACCCCAAATTCCAATTTGAATAATTACCTTCGGCTTCCCGAACATCTCCCTAGTGCTTTCAGCTGGATGCAGGGCTCTTCATTTACCTTCATTTGAAAAAAACACAAACCTGACGTGTTGCCGAGACCTGTTTAAGCAGCTGCTCTGTCCTACCTCCGAGCTGGTTACACTTCAGAAAGCCTGGTTTGTACAAAAAATGTTCAGGTAAAAGGGGGCTGTTGTGCTATTGAGGTGCCCGCGCACCTTTCAGATCTGCGTGATTGGGACCATAGGGGATTTGTAGACCCCTGATGAAGGGTCAGCAGATTTGCACAGCTTTGGAGACAGGAACAGGACCCTAGGAAGGCAGCTGTGTTCATTTCAAGCTGTGATGGACTCAGACCAAAGCCCTGCAGCCAAACCCTCCCAGCACTAAGCCAGCCCTCGAGTTCTGGGTGCCAGTTTGCAGCTCCGTCCCCTCACTAGGAAGCATTCCCAAGCCCATGCGCTGGGTCTGGAAGAGGAGCCATCTTTGCAAGGGGCAAGACTGGCCCCGGCAAGGAGTGTGGCTAATGGGCAGGCACTTGGCTGGGAGTCAGGAGACCCCATTGCACTCTTGGCTCTGTCCTGGGTGACCTCAGGCAAGTCCCTTCCCTGCAGTCCTGCTCGACCTCCCGCTCTGTGCCAGGCGACTGCCAGCTCTTCTAGGCACGCGCGTGTGTGTCTGCGCAGCGCCTCGCCCGTGGAGCTGGTGCACTGCTCCCTTGAATACCGAGAGGAGGAAGGTTTGTGGGAGAGGCCAGCTCTGTACCGGGCTGTCTGAGGCATCACTCAATAGGCTGGCGGGGTCGGATGCTGCCAGCCCGCCGGGCCACCCCCTTCCTGCCACGGACTCGGGGGCAGGTGGTTCTCCTGGCTCAGTCCCTCCCTTCCCCATCCACCCCTCGCCCGCTGCACAAGCCCGGGGCCCTGCAGCGAGCCCTGGGGAGGGTCAGGGCTCCATCTCCCCGTCTCTCTCGCCCAGGCAGCTGAGGTAATGGAGGGTTGTGCTGCAGTGGGCCGTGGATAGCTTTTCTAAACGTCGTCTCCTCACGCTTCCCCCAAAGAAGCTGGCGAGGCTCCCCTGCACATTAGTAATCAATGCACACAGCAAATGGATTGCTCTCTATTGCTCTCCTCCACCTCTCGCTGCACGCTCGCTCTCTCTTCCCAACCCCTCCCCCTGTCCTTCCGCACCAAGGACAGGGCTGTCTGAGAAAGAGAGGTTATTCTCTAGAAATAAAGGAAGGACACCAAGAGGGTGTTTCTTTGTGCCGGCAAGGCTTTGGGATCCCAGCGGTGGGGAGGAGGGTTTTTTGCACGCTTTCTGCTCTCTGGCTAGTCCGTGCATCTGTCTGGGCCATGCTCAGTGCCCCCCACAGACCCAAAGCAACCGGGTCCTTTGCTGCAGGTGAGAGAAAGCGCCAAGCGGTGCAAGATGTGCACCTCCCGCCATGGTGCCCCGTGCTTTCGGGCCGTGGGGTCGTCGTGGCTCAGGGAGGCGCAGTATTTGTCATGCAGAGCAGAGAAGCCCCCAGGGAACGGTGGAGATGGGCTCCATCCCTTACCTGTCAGGCCAGGCCCCCTCGCCGCCCCCATCTCGTGCAGGATGAATGGTCAGCACGGAGTGCAGAGCTCGTTGCAGAGATGCGCTCGTTGCCCTCGGAGGCACCTGGGGAGACAGATTGATAGACAGAGGCTGCAGATGGAGCGGGTGATAAACATCTACACGGACCAGCCAGGCAGGGAGAGAAGCGACCCCCGTGAGGAGAGATGGGCCCTGCATCACAAATGCCTCCCCAGGCAAGGCCAGGAGGGCTGCCATTGCTGGGGAAACAGGCCAGCCAGCAATGCTGCTCTCCAGGGCGGAGGAGATGCGGATGCTCCATTCACCGGGCACGTTTCATGGCAAAGGATCCGCTCTGTGCACGTAGGGACTGCTCTGCCTGCAGCCGCCCCGTGGTCCCCTGCCTGGCCCGGAGAGGCAGCTGTCTCTAGGGTGGAACGCAGTCGCTGTCTTTGCAGGGATGCCTTGCCCACGTCAGACATGCAGCTCCCTCTGGGGTGGACTATGGCAGCTGATGAACAGCCCCCCATGGCTCAGGGCAAGGAAGGAGAGGGAAACATGGCAGGAATACAGGGAGCAATTTAGTGAAGCCAGTGGATAACGGGCAGGGACACCAGGGCAACTCCATCAGCCTCACTGGATTTAGCCCTGATTTGCAGGAGAAGAGAACGAGGATCTCTAGCTCAGAGCAAAAGTGCCAGGAGCCTGAACACACAGCCAGGGACTCCAGTCACATTTTCCACCCGTCGGTCTAAACGTGCCTAGCAAAGAAGGGGTGAGCGTGAATATTCCCTTTTTGCAAGTGGGGAAACGCAGAGGGGCCTTCCCATGGACTCGGGGCAGAGATGGGAATACAGCACCAGTTTCTAAGCTCCCCTTCTGCTGCCCTGCATGAGAGGCTAAAACACCCTGGGTACAACTACCACTTTGCAGTGAGCATCTGAGCTGGTGCTTCCAGTTCAGGCAGCCTTAAAGAGTCGCACCTGGCCTCCTCCTGTCATTGCCCACGCCGGGGGTTACCGCAGGCATCCTGGCCCTGTCAGCGCTCTGTCTACAAGGGAACCAGCACAGCTTGGCAGCTCTCTTCCTCTCCCTCTTCCTCACCTGCAGGGAGAAGAAGATGAACTGCCCTTTTAGCAAACCGCAGCAAGGGGAAACCTCCCGCGCTGAATCACTGCTCAGTGCTGCGGATGAAGCGGCTGAGGGAATCCAAGTCGGCGGGCGGTAGGAACATCAAGATTTACGATACAGGGGGCCAGGAGAGATGATGGGGAAGGTGCTGAGTGTTGTGAGAGCTGCCCCTTCCAAGTTTCACAAATCCCTCCCATTTAAAACAACACGGGTTTGATTTCAGACCTGATCCCCGGCTGGCGTCCAGTGCCTATCACCACTGACACCCACAGAGGACCTGGCCCGACACTTCTGCCACACACTTTCCCCCCCGGGAGAGAACCCATCTGGCACTCGGCCCTCTGATAGACGCCCGTGACCCTACAGCAACCCCCTCCCCTACTCCAGCTTGTGCATGCGTTGCACAGGACAGGGATGACCTGTCCAGCGATGACCAAAGGGGGCCCCGAGGGTCTGCAGCCACCCTCAGATGTGGCCAGGAGAGACCTGGGGAAACCGATGAAGCCATGAGCAGGGTGGGTGTAGAGTGGGAAGCAGAGATTTGGACTGGTCCCTGGAGAAGGGAAGTGGAGGGAGGGGAGGGATTCGGGTGTAACTTGGAGCTAGGAGAGGGGAAAACCAGACAGGGTCCCAGAAAAGCAAGGGCGAGAGCGCGTCGATGAGAAGTGGTTCTCCGATATGCAGGCAGATACCCAAGGGGACGGCTATCTCCTCAGAGGACATAGTAAGCCAGGGTGCATGGAGAACGATGGACAGGTAGAGCTAGCATACGGGGAGACAGATGCAGAGAGAGGTGAGCACGCTTGGAGAACGACGGACGGACATATCCAGGATTTTTCGGCTGTTTATTGAGAGGCTTTGCCAGCCAGCCAGATGATGCTCAAAGATCGCAGGGGAAGATCCTGCGTGCAGCTGTGTCACACCCCTCCCCAGCACCCAAGCCAACAGAGCGGCACCAGGGACAGCTTTGGCCTGGCGCGTCTCGAGCAGCAGCAGCCTGCGAACAGCATCCCATCGCACGCTTCTCACGGCACAGAGTAAACCAGCCCCGAAAGGCGAGGCCCGGGCCTGGCAGCCAGTCACATGGCTCCGCTGATAAAACATTCATGAGAACATGCGCAAAAATCAATTATTGTGCTTATGAATTAATGATTGCTCAGAGGATCGATCCCAGCCAAGCCCCGCACATGCTGTACTGATAATAAGCACCAGCGGTGGGAACCCGGGCAGGGCCGGAGACTTATTTGTGCAACAAATCTGCATTCCTGTTTTCTTGTTGTGCCTTTACTCTAAACTGAGATCAGATGGTTTCCACGAAGTAGACAACATCACGCACGCGGTGATGGGAAGCGTGTTGTGGGGGGGGTTGCTTTTCTTTGAACAGGGCATGCGTTTGTAAGGCCAAATTGTTCTCTGCGTGCTGTGCGCATCCCTGCTGGAAAGGTTTTCAATCAGAGGCACGGTCTATAAATATGTATGGAGGTAACTCTAATCGAACGCTGCAGTTTTTGGCACTGGCATGTGTCATTCTCTCAGCATTATCTCTGCAATTATAACCTTTCCCCACAATTGCATAATAGCCTTTCAATGACTCACCGGTAACTGGAAGAGAGAGAAGGAGAAAAGACAAGCAAAGTAAGTGGGGAACTACTGCGTTTTGGAGGCGGAGGTATGTGCCAGTATTAATCTCCCCAGCTCTTTAACAGGTGCTTTGTGTTTTTGAACTCACTCACAGCCAAATTGTGCTGCCGTGTCACTCACTAGAGCAGCTTCACTGAAGTCACTGGAGCTAGGGATGGTCCCAGAGCTCACCAAAGTCATCATAAACCTCTCCATTCACTTCAGTGGGCTTTGGGAATCTGCGGGAATAAAGAACCAGATTGGGATCTCAGTGGCGGAGGTATGTGCAGTAATTGAGTCTGACTGGGTTCAAGCGTGTGGAGAAGTCCCGGGAGAAATGAAGGGCGATCGAGTTATACTGCCTTTCACTTCTGAGCTGCCGGTTTCCGCCCAATCTGGGTTGGAAGTGACTCTGCACTGGTCCCCCTGTCACACTTCCGGCCTTGCGGTCAAAGGGAAAGCGTGTGAGGCCTAGTGACCCCCTCGCAGAGCCCATCGCACACGGCCCCAGCTGGCTGCCTCCTTTGGCTGTCTCTGCCTAGACCTGGGACTGAGTGGGCACGTCTACACAAGGCGCTTACTGTGCAGTAGCACGCCGGTCGAAAACCATGCTAATATGCTACTGCACAGTGTTATTAGGCTACTGCACAGTAAGTGTCACAGAAAAATGTGCCAGCACTACTGCGCATTTAGTTAGTACTTCATTAGGCAAGTACTAAATTAAATGCCCAGTACCTAAGGCACATTAATGAACATGTAGATGCGCCCAGTTAGTCACAAAGCTGTGACAATAACTGAATGTAAAACATGGGACAAAATTTTAATTTGGGTCACGTGAGACATCTTGTCTGGCAATTGAATGGCTTAGTTTTGTTTTTCAGGTGCTTTCTATCCTTTTTTCTTTTTATATATATATTTTGTGTGTGTGTGTGTGTGTGTGTGTGTAATATATATAGAGAGAGATATCTATCTATATCTATATATCTATCCATGGATATATCTATCTATGGATATATCTATCTCCGGATAGACATCTACCTAGAGAGAGAGAAATCTATCTATCTATCTATAGATAGATAGATTGATCTCTAGAAAGATAGATAGACAGACAGCTGCATTTTCATACTGAGAGGGAAAAATGAGTCATTTAATAAAATGTCAAAATGAAACGTTTTTTCTATTTTTTTTCCCTAAACTTTTCCCCTTGGCTTTTTTGGCCAAAACTAGTCACCAAATTTGACCTGAATTCACAAGTCATTTGAGTCCGTGAACATGGCTTTTTGCCTTTTTCCAACAAACTTATTTTCCACCTGCTTGGCAAGCAAGTAAAGGACACCTATCCTTTCTCTGTCCCATGTATACAGCATTTCAGCTCCCCGTTATCATTCATTAGTGTTGCTGGCTACTGATACGTGGCTCAGGCTCCTCTCTGCACTTGATCTCATTATATGAATACCACGTGGCACTTTTCTGCCAGACCGATTCACGTTGCCCGGTGCCGGAGTCTGGAAACAAACCAGCGATGCTCCATTCTGACCGGCTGATGCCTGGTGGCACTGCTCCAAAGATTTCAGTGGAGCTGTGCTGAAGTATACCTCATCCTTCCTCCATTATTTCTGTTGCAGAAGACAGTAGACCAAGGTGGATCCTTGGAATCCTGTATCTAGACCCCCAGCCTGAAGGAGGTTAGACTTAGAGGCACCTGCTTTGCTCTGGCTGACTGTAAGGCCTCTAGCAGGAGAGAAGCAAAGTTGCAGTGAACCTTGTTGCTGTCCTGAGTTTCTCATGTGAGACCACATCTTTCTTGCATAGTTTCCCTCTTTGGCCTTGCTCTGACTATGGAGGGAGCAAACAAGAGAGCATGCACTAGGAGAAGGAAGGGGGCTTCCTTCCCACTGCTGGCTCCTCTTCTCCCCAGATGTGAAGACATCTGTACCTCCTCCCAAAGGAGAGCAAAGGCCAGTCGCTAGCTGATAAAGCACTGGGGGTTCTCACTGTTGCTCGAAGTCTCTCATGTCTCCTTAAAGGCAGCTGCTCTTAATTATTTGCATGACTATAGCACCTGCTGATCCCAGTCAGGATCAGGTCCGCTTGGCACCAAGTTCTGTATATTGAATCATAGAAAATTAAGGTTGGAAGGGACCTCAGGAGGTCACATCTAGTCCAACCCCTGCTCAAAGCAGGACCAGCCCCATCTAGATCATCCCAGTCAAGGCAGGCCTTAAAAACCTCCAGGGATGGAGACTCCACCACCTCTCTAGGTGACCCATTCCAGTGCTTCACCACCCTCCTAGTGAGAGATTTTCCTAATATCCAGCCTAAACCTCCTTTGCTGCAACTTGACCCCATTGCTCCTTGTCCTGTCATCTATCACCATTGAGAACCCAGTGAGATACACTTCCTGCCCCAAAGCCCTTGCAAACTAAACAGAGGTGACAGAGGAGGGGGAAGCAGAGGCAAAGTGACTTGCCCAAGGCTCCCCACCTAGTCAGTGAGAGAATGGAGATCAGGACCCAGGTCTCCAGACCCGGTGTCCAAAACCTCAGCCACTCAGCCCCTCTCTGCATCTCACCCCCCTCTGGCTTTGAAACCAGAAAGCCGGGAGCTTGCAGACAAAATCTGAACCAAGGTGTGACCTGCTGATCAAACCCTCTTTTAAGCCCTCAAAATCCAAGCTGTGGTTTGATTCCTGCAGAGGGTAGGCCTATGCCTCCTTGTCAGCTGTCTGCGCGGTGAATGGGCTCCCTTTATATTCAGATAGCTTTTTTCCGCCCGGGTTTTATTTTTGTTCTTATTATTGTTCATTTGTTCCTGGCCTTTGTTTGCACAATGGTGACCCCTTGGAACCAATAATAGCATGTTTCAGATCCCTGCTTAGAAACACGGCAATGTCAGAATCAATAAGCTTCGGCGGCTGAGACTGTAATAAGTATAATAATCACCATTAGGGTAACGAGTGGGGGGAAGAGAGAGCAGGGCTGCTAATATTGTAATTATATTAATCTGCTTCGATCAGCTTCTGCTCCAGTGTCACAGCGTCAGCCCCTCCCTCCTCTCTCTGCGGGAACGGAAAGCGCGGGGAACAGAAGCCGAAAGCGCTGGGTTTCTCTCCTACACGGTGTCATACGTGTGAGTGTGCGCACGGGTGGCTCAGACACCCCCTCAAAGCCTTTGCTGTGTGCCACATGCTGGCACACAAGCACGGTTATCCCACGCCCCATCAAAGCCTCTGGCTCGCACGCCATGCCCCTAACCCCCTCGGCTCACCCCCACCGACTCAGCCCCCCCGTTATCCCTCTCGTGCTTCAGCCATTTCCGTCTAATCTGTAACTCCGCACTGGGGGCATGTCTGCCACCCTCACCTGTGTCAGGCGCTAATTTGCTTTGTGAAGACGTAGGCTGGCATCAATCCTAACTCAGTCCCAGCCACCCTTCCTCCCCAGCCTCCTCCGAGTCCTGTCTGCTTGAGTACCGCTGGATTTACTCTGAAAGGAGGTTAACCTCTAAAAGGAGGTTTCTAACCAGCAGAGGAGTGAGGTTTCTGAACAGGCCTCCCTGGGCCAAAAGCCTCAACTAGCTTTAAGATGGAGCTGGTTTTATGAGCAGGATTATATGACAAAGAAACAGCCTGCACTGGTACAGGCTGGGGACCGACTGGCTAAGCAGCAGCCCTGCAGAAAAGGACCTGGGGGTGACAGTGGCCAGTAAGGTGAATAGGAGCCAGCAGTGTGCCCTTGTTGTGAGGAAAGCTAACAGCATCCTGGGCTGCATCGGTAGGATCGAGGGAAGTGATTATTCCTCTTTATTTGCCACTGGGGAGGCACTGGAAAGTCCTGGGTACAGATTTGGGCCCCCGCCCCCCACTTCAGAAAGGAAGTGAATAAATTGGAGAGAGTTCAGTGGAGGGGGACAAAAGTGGTTTGGGGGCTGGAGGACATGACTTGTGAGAAGAGGTGGAGGGAACTGGGCTTATTTAGTGTGGAGAAGAGAAAACCGAGAAGGGATTTGATTGCAGCCTTCAAGGGGTAACAAAGAGGACGGAGCTGGGCTGTTCTCAATGGTGGCAAATGACAGAACAAGGAGCAATGAGCTCAAGCAAGGGAAGTGTGTACAGATCTTGGAGACAACTTTCTCACAAGGGGGGTAGTAAAGCACTGGAACAGGTTACCCCGACAGGTGGGGGAGGCTCCATCCCTGGAGGTTTTCAAGACCCAGCTAGGCAATACCTTGGCTGGGATGATGTAGCTGGGGCTGGTCCTGCTTTGAGCAGGGGGTTGGACTAGAGGTGACCTTCTGATTCTCTATCTTCTGTGATTCTATGAAAGCAGGAAGCTGCACTGGTTGACACAGCCACTCATTTCCGGTCTTGTGTCCTCAGCTGTAAGGGTCTGTATTAGGGTTAAGGAGTGGGCCTCTGCCTCCAGAGGCCCCATCCAAAGCTTTGAGCATAAGAAAACCCTGACGTGCTTATAACCCAAAACCTTCATACACTCAGCAGTGCGTTCTGGGTACCCCTCTGCACACTCAGATGCAGACACACACGGGTGTAGTCCCTCTGGGTTATGAAGGTGTCAGTGACTTGACTCAGTGCCCAGCAGGACAGCTCACTGCTCAGTCTTCGGTTTATTCAGTCTTACAACCTCACATGCTAGGAAGGTGCAGTAAGAATCCTGCCCCCATTCTATAGATGGGAAAACTGAGGCTTATTGGTCCTATGGGTAAGGCACTGGCCTGAGCTTCAGGAGAGTTGAGTTCAGTGTCCTGTTGTGCCACAAACTTCCCCTGGGCAAATCACTTAGGTGCCCAGTAGGATCTGGTCCTAAGTGGACTTAGCGCCTGATCCTGTTCCAGCCTGCTTGCGTTCCTGAGAAATACTAATGCAAACTGTGGGGTGTCCTCCTCACTGGTCCTTGCGGCTTAGTATTAAGGTTGAAGGCACCAGGGTACAAATGTGAGTGCGTTGACTTGTTTCCAGGCATCTGAGCAGGGTAGCCTAGGATCACACCTCAGCACCTGGTAAGTCCACAGAAGTGCCAAATAGGTGCAATAAGATCTGCTCTCGGCACCTCCCTTCCCCTGTCAGTAAAATGGGGATAATAATTCTCCCCCAACCATCATCTGCCATGAAACTGCAAACTCTTCAGAGCAGGGGTTGTCTCTTGGGGCTGTGCGTGTGATTGCCTAACGTAACAGCAACCTGATCATGCTACTAGGATACAGAGAGTCAGGGAGGTGAAAGCACTTGCTGAGCCAATCTTAAAACACAGACACTTTCGCTGCCCCTTCCCCTGGCTTAGGTTTTCTGGACTGTGTCGTCTTTGTCCAGCTTGCTGCTTTGTGTCTGCTCTGGAAATGTAGCCAGAATCATTAGTTATCCACCTCCAGAAATATGTTGGTCAGCCTCTTCCTGCCCTTCGATCCAAGGTAGGAAGGGAAGGACAAGGGGCTGATGGATCCTCTGAGAAAGGGGAAATTCCTGACCCATCCTGTCAATTTGCCTTTAAGACAGGGAGGGTTTTTAGGTGGGGGAAGGGGTTCGGGAAGAGGGGAATGCCAATTATATTAAAGTGGCTACCCAGGAAAAAAAAAAAATCAATATTTAATTCTGGCCCCATTGATTTGTGGTTCAGACACTCCAGCTTTTCACTCTGTTTTTGATCAGATTTCATGGCCGTAGATGAGAGAGTTCTGGCTGTGTGAGTAAGAGACTGGAGATACTAAATGACACCACGTGGACTCGAAGTGGGAAAAAATATAGAACTTTTCCTTAAATAAAGAGAAAACAGAGGAGAAGTGGGGTGGGGGAAAAAACCCAGAGCAGCTACAGAACGGGGCAGCCTATTAACAGGGAAAAAGTTGGTACCTACGATGAGATTTCCTCTAGAAACATATATTATATTCTCTCCAGCGCTGCTATGTTACCCGTCCAACTAGCAAAAATCCTGCTCTCCAGTTGTAGAAAAGGCATCTCCCTTCAGCTTGTTAACCCAAAGGCTCAGGGTTCAAAATCAGGGAATTAAATGGTTCCACGGTTAAGTTTTGACCAATCTATCAACAAGTAAAAGTCCAGGGGATGGCCTAAGGGGGTACATGAGAACTGTTCCACGCTCTTATTATTATGCTGTTTCTATTCCCCTGTTTCATAGTAGAAGAGCAAACATAATGAAACATGACAAAGTGATCTATGGAAAAAATAATGTGTTTGGCCTTTTTCACAGTTTTCACGTGACACGCAGCGAACTGCGGAACTCATTGTCACATGATGTTGCCAAAGCCAAGAATTAATAAGATTCATGGAGGGTCTGGATATTTTTACAGATAAAAAAGAATCTCCAGAGATTAGAAAGGCATGTGTCAAAGATTTGGAGATGTAAAACCTCATGCTTTGATTCACTGGACTTTAAACCAGTCACTCCTGGAATGGGTTGGGAAAAATGCTTTTTCACCAAATATGCTCATGTATTAAAATCTAAAGTGCTTTCAGGGAAGAACAGGTTTTCAACAAACCTCCCATCCTGAATTTTGTTTTTCTTCTTTTGAAATCATCAAACATCCTAGTCTAGTCCCCGCCCCCCCCTTGCAAAATACCCATTTTTGGCGTGGAGGGGAATGGCTTTTTGGTTTGACATGTAGGTAAAGTGACAATGACAAGAATTAAAAAAAGAGAAAACAAAATAAAATATTTAGAAATGCTCTAAACAAGCCTTGGCATTGTCTAGATTCAAAAGTCTTCAGATTCTTCCATTTGGGTGAATTTTTGAGGTGTCAACTTGTCCTGCTGATTCAAGATGGGAAACCTGTTTCTTGCCCAGTTCTGTAACATAATTTTTTAGGGTTGAAAAGGGGTCCCTCGGGAGAAGTGGGAGAGAGATTATCCTAGTCTGCCTACTGCTGGGTTTCTTCTCCTTTTCCCCAGAATCAGCTGCTACTGGCTGTTGTCATGGTGCCAACCTAACATAGGCTTTGGGTCTGATCCAGTCATTCTTATAGGTCATGGTTACATAATGCCCTTTGGCCAGATCTGTGGAAGATTGCATTATCGCACTAATTCCGCCAAAGCTAGCATTGACCCTTCCCAATGAAAATGCCTAAGATGCACACACACAAGCCATATCTAGCCCTTTATTTCTCCATCTATGTCAGCTGGCTCTGGTATCAGCAACATTAAGTGCCTCCCCCAAGATTATGTAGACAGGGGGTGGCAGAGCAGTGAACTGAACCCAGCTGTCCCACAGCCTAGACCTACTCCCATAACCACTTCCCATCCTGCCTTGCCTCCCTTTTCATCGCTTCAGTGGCCTCGGTACTGGGAAAGCATTGATAACCTCATGATTTTTTTTCCCCTTTGGTGTATGACAGTAGCCAAGAGCAATGTTCTTCAGTTACAGCAGGAATTATAAGAGCTAATCAGTATTCACAATAGAGTAAAATATGCAAACATGAGATTTATTCTGTTTATTAAACTGACATCTTTGTGGATTTTGCACCAAAAGAAAAAAGAAATGAATAACTTCTTCCTGAGTGCTAATGATCCTAGTGATAAGGTGCTTGCTTGCTCCCCCGTGCTGGAGCTCAAGAGACTGTGTGATACACCACGGGGAGGAGAGCTGGTCAGAAGTGAGCAGTACCTGGCTATAATTCACATAAGTTGCTTACTGTTATCAGGGGCCAGCAGGACTTGAGAAGTAAATTACAGCAGTATTGTCTGTAGCTATTTATAACATTGCCTTTGAATGCACATGGAAGTATATGTGCATGTGTGACTATATATACACACGCATATGAACATGGAGCTCTGTTGTCTGTGGAGATTATCAGAAAAAAAGGGATAAGTGACCCCCTAACCCAGACCTACTTTCCCCTGCTTGATGCTGGAGCCCTTTGCTGCAGCAGGCAGGCCTTCATGATCTGAATGAGTCATCTCTGCCTGCCCAAATCAGGCTATGATCATACCAAGTACAGGACAGGGGAAGGCTGGTGTGCCCACTTTCTGGGGAAGACTTCAGGAAGTCACTGGGGTCTGATAAGGGGCAAAGTCTCCTCTGATTCAGTCCTGAATCAACTGCACCCTATGAGCCAAAGGCAACTGCAAGAGGTTTTGTCTTCTGGAGAAGACGCCAGATAAAAGCCCTGACTGCTCTTGGTCCTTACGGATCCTCTGTGCTTTTCATCCAGAGATCTCGAAGCATGCTACCTTATGCCCATCTCACAAATAAGGAAACTGAGGCATAGGGTGCTGCAGTGACTTACCCAAGAGTATCCATCAGTCCAGGGTCACAACAAGGAACAGATCCCAGCCCCTAAACCTCAATCGAGTGCTCTAGCCATTAGACAACAACAGCACTGTTTGTGGAGTTAAGCTTATTTTCTCTTGGCTGTTCTGGCTATGGACCAAATACTGAAAGCATATATTTCGGTTCAGTGCCATTGAAGCTGATGGGGATATTGCTTGCGCTAAGACTAAGTACAAATGAAGGACACAGTACAACTACCTAAAATCAATGGAAAGACTTCAGTGGGCCTAACGTATCCCCCCAGTAAGCTGAAGCACCTTTGCAACCAGTGTCTCATCTGCTCAGCCATGCTGTGAAACCCCCTTCTTGTTTCCTACTGAACTGCTCTGTTAAGGGCAATATATTGGGCAAGGACTCCTGATCAGCAAACGACCCAAGCAAAAGTCAGGCAGGTTTCCTGTTAGGGCAACAACTAGCTTACTGCAGGCGGTTCACCTGAACACAGGCTTCCAGTCCAAAGAAAACTGCACATCAAAGCAAGCAGCATCCTGCATAGAAAAGTGGTGTTTTCTGTTGCGCTCTCTCCCTCTGCGGGGAATGAGGGAGAATCTGATCTTTCCCCCATTTTTCCCTGATTCAGGACTAATGGTGCTAAAATTGGCTCTGAGTAGGGGGAAAGACACAAGTGGATGCCTTTAGCAGCCTGGCATGCAGAAATGGAGACAAACAGAGCAAGTCCAACATGGCAGACAGGATTTGGAATGGAAGTTCAATAAACCGATTTAATCTAAATCAGTTAGATCTGATACTACATCCATCCGGGTTTATCTTAAACCAGTTTCAGCCATTTTGAAAGTGGTTGATGTGCACTGAACTTCTGTCGTGTTACAGATTTGAACCCGTTTCCAATCACTAATACCAGCTTACGTGCAATTTCTGTCCCTAGCCCTGAAGAGCAAGCAGCTGCCAGGTCGTGGCCAGGAGCAAAGCTCTTATTATTTCCCTGCCAATATTTTTGCTCTGTGTGTTTGTCTCTTCAGTGCGGTGGGACTGAATTAAAGATAAAGAAAGGAGTGTTTCCTTGTGTATTCTGGACTTTCCAACCCCCTTCCCGCTCCCCTCACACACACAAAATATTTGGACCTGGACTCTCTTGTGGGGGTGGGGGGAGAAACATTCAGCTACACTGAATTTTGCAATTATCACCATTGCCACATTTCCCTGGGCAAATAGTGACCAGGTTTAATGTACAGAGCTGGTGGCAGCATTTGGGAAGAGGCCAAAATCTGCCTCACTTCCCTCTTTATTATATCTGCTCGCAAATCTTGTGTAATTCTTTAATCAAATGCTTCAGTGCTCCTGTAAAGTTAGACAAGATTTATAGATGGGTCTGAGCCGTTTATTCAGGACCAAAAAAAAAAAAAAGATTTGTTCAGATTCCAAGGATGTTCAGTCCTTTTCCATTTGAAAAAAATCGAAGGCAACAGCTTCCATCTTTGCGCATGCAACCCTCCAATAACAAACCTTTGTGTGAAGGCGTGAAAACTTTGAGACAAGTAGGAAAGGGAGCTAAGGGGCAGCAGCTGGGAGGCTCCTCTGCCATGTAATAAGATGCACAGTGCAGGAGATGCTCAAGATGCTATAATGATTTTGCACAGAGGGCATGAAAATCCTTTGCACTTCCGCAGAGCTTTACATGCTTAAGGCATTGGGCCAGCATTAATCAACACTGCCAAGCATCCCAGGTGTCATTATCACCATTTTTCAGATGCAATGTAGAGGCAAAGAGAGTTACCAAAGGCCACAGGGGGAGCAAGTGCTGGATCTAGCTTCTCTCTGTATTGAGGGTTACCCATCACCCTGGTGTCTGAGCATCTGGTAAGCAACTGCCCTAGTAGCCGAATTCAGGAACTGCTGACTCCGAGTCCAGGACTGGTGTGTGAGCAGCCCATGAGCTGGACTGTAAAAGCACTGCAGGACTGCATGCATTATCGCCTGTGTCTCAGCACAAGGGACGTTATCACATGTCTCAGCACAAAGGTGTTTGCTCAACAGTTCAGCATTGTGGGACAGAAACAAAATCAAAGTCATTTCCACCAATTCCCTAGGACTTGTATGGAGAGAAGGAAAAGGCTTTTGGTGCTTGCATGGTGCTTCCTGTGTTCATCTGCTTTTACCCTCCATTGCAACCCTGGCACCACATGATAATGACACCATCAGCTCCCGGGGGCACGGCCCGACTCATTTTGTCATGCCGGCACTATTGGGTCCTGGTCCATCACTGGGGCTCCTGATAAATAGTAATCCTGGGTCCACCATCACTTAAGTATTTATGTCGGTGACTCTAACTAACTAAAGTGCAATTCAGAGAATCAATAGCGCCCTAAGCCAGAACTGACTCTGGCCTAGTGCAGCGTCCTCTCAGAAGAAACCCCTGGCCTGCTTAAAAGAAGAACCACTCCATATCCATCTCCTGTCACCGGAGGAAGTGCCAGCATACAGGACAAAGATCCCCAGTCACCAGAAGTCAAAGGAAAGTCCTGGTCCCTGTGAACTGCCAGTTCCTGCTGGGTCAGCACAGGCTGGAGCACTGCACCTCAGAGAGAGAGACCCATAGCTCTGCAAGGAGAAATATTGTTTCTTGTAATGACTGGCTCAAAGGCTTGTCGCTCCTCACACCACACTGCTTCCCACGTTGGCTCTTCCTTTGTCCCCATTATGCTACAGGTTGGCATTGGAACATCTCATGCCCAGCTGGGGGAAGAGGGGGGGTGGGGCTTTTCAGCCTGTGCCACCTCCCTTCTTCCTGCTGTCACCAACTCAGTGGCTGAGAAATGGTTTGCAGGAAGCTGTGCCAGCTGTCCTCAGGCCACACAGCGTGAGCAAGCATCTCCTTCCCTTGCTCTGCACCAGGGAATCCCTTGGATATTAATGGTGGCTGGAGGGGGAAGAGTGGGTAAATTCATCACATTAAGAGCAGCTGGATGGTTCATTGAACAAAAAGTCCTGCGAGGCTGAGCTCTGCATCCCTCTGGTACTGATTGCTGATTGCCATTATATTTGATAACTGCAAATCCTTGGCTTGCTTCCTTTCCTTGGAAAGCCAACTCCTGGCTCTGTGCCTCAGTTTGCCTGCATATTAAATGGGTACATTGTGCACTGCCTGCTTGCCAGCAGAGGCTAGAGGTCAGGAGAGTGAATGGCCTTCATGTGCGCACAATGCTTGGCAGTTCTTCTGGGGAAGAAGTGAAAAGCGGGGGAGGCGGCTAAGGGTTATGCAGCAGTCATTGAAACTCAGAGCTGGAGTCTGCTCTCACACAGACCAGAATGAGGCTGCTGCGCTCCCTGGAGCTGTTCCTGATTCACCCCAAAGCAGAGCGGGAGCAAGGTCGGAGAGAGCCCTGAGAGTCCTACGCCTCTCCACTGAGTTTCCCCTTGGTCCAGGTTAGGATCAGTGATCACCATATTCAAAAAATATGGCATTACAATGAATGAGAAGAACCGGCAGACATGACCTTTATTGTGGAGCAGCAGGCAGCCACTGCAGTCCTTTGGTGTCTCTAACTAACTAGCTACCTAGCTGATGGATCATCTCCCAGTGACCCACTTCCTCAGTCAGGGAGCAGCGCAAAATTACAACTTTTCTCACTACACTAGGGTCAAGGCAGGGTCTCAGCACAGGTGAGGACGGACTCACGTCTACACTGCGCATGTATCCGTAGAGCAGCGATGGAGCAGCCAGAGTCCTGGCCCACCTCGCTGCCCCACCCTGGCGGTTGGCTTCTGTGCAGTCTCTGCTTCCTGAAAACAAGCGAGGAAACCCCATCATATCTGACTAACAGGGAAGCAGAGATTCCTCTTGGGCCTTATTTTGGCCACAGCGCTCTCCTGAAACAGCTATGGGCCAGTCTGGACCAGGCAGTCTCTGCTCAGCAAGGGACCGTGGCATTTGCTCCATCCTATCAGGGATAAGGACAAGGCTGCCTGCTCCCAGCTCACGTCCTCCGACAGGCCAGCAGGAGAGAGGAAGATCAGACAATGGCAGGAAGAGGGCACGGAAAGAAAGAACCAAAGGGGCTGCTCTCTCCATCTTGATGAGCACAAGGGAGAGTGCAAGCCTTTGCCCAAATTGACCTCCACCATCTGGTGGTGCTTACTGCAAATGCAAGAGCGGAGCTGAAGTACCGCTGCTGTGTGACCTGCAGAAGAGACAACATGATCCCCCCTCCCTTCATCAGAGAAGGGGTCCTGGAAGCATCTGCTGCCAGCAGACTCCTGGCTTCTCAGCACAGCAGCTCCTGGAGGATGCTTCAGAGCAGCCGGCTCCAGGCAGGCAGACAGACGCACATGCTTCTCTGAGGGCCGCTGAAGAAGAAAGCGGCAGTGGCTGCTCTTTCTGCTGACACAGGATTATTCCCCTCAGCAAAACCAGACAGGAATACAAATGAAATAGGAGGCACTGGGTCTAGCAGGTGAATCCTGCCCTTGCTGGACCTGGATCTGGTTACAGTCAGGGAAGGCAAGTGACTGAAGTGACCAGCCCAGCAAACATATGACTTCCCACCCCCTCCCTGTGTGGTGCATTTCTCATCCAAGGCAGGGGCAGACTTGCATTGCTGGTGGCACACGCTTGCATTCAGAAGATCACCTTTTGTGCAACAAGCTATGGCTGCTTGATGGCCTTGTCGGTCATCTCATCACACGATCTGGGCTACCACCCCAGTTTGTGCTGCAGTGGTCCCCCCACATCCCAGCATCTCCACATGCATTTCAGGCATTGACCAGTCTTCCTGGGACCTGCACTCGGGGAGATGTGATGGTCCCCACTCCACAGAAGAGAGGCTTGAGGCTCACACGAACATGAGCACTGGCATTTCCTAAGATTACCGCCGATTTGGGGAACTGTCGGGCTCAGGCCTGGGAGTTGGCTGTGCTGAGCGCTGCAGCTCCAGCTGAAATCCAGGGAAAGCTGCAGAGAGCTCCTGTTCAAGGAGTCCTTGATGAATCTAGGAAAGGCCCTGACTCCACTGCCCACCTCTACCCAGCGCCACCCCTCCTACTGTGATTGCCCTGTGCAAAGTCCATTTGCTGTGATTGCCCTGTGCAATGTCCATTTGCAAGCCTATTAATCAGCTTGTGAAAATGGGTGGAAGGGGAAAAGGGGGATACTAAACTTCTAGTTTTGAGCCAAAGCCCTGGCATCTCTGGGGCTTCTCGGAGTGGGCGGAGGGGGTGGCACATATGCTGTCTGAGCTCTGACGCCGTACGCAGCTCAGCCTTGTATACGCCTGCAGCTCTCCCTGTGTGCTGAGCCCTGTGCCAGTCCCCTTGGCAATCTGCATTTTTTGCCTGCCACAGGCTGGCTGAGCCTGTGGAGTCCTTCATTTCCTACCTCCAAATGGAGCGGGCTCTGAAGACAACAATATTCTAGCTGCCCCCCCAGGGTCTCTGGGGATATTTAATGCACCACAGTGGTCACAGGGGAGCTGATGAAGGTAGAGCATCAGAGCCAAGAGGCCTGCAGAAGTGTGTTTGCTTGCAGGAGGCTTTTGCTGTCTGCTTTGCAGTGCCTCCCATGCCCCTCAGACCCCATCCACTGCCCTGTGCAGACAGGGGAACAGCTCTGAAGTCGGCAGCTGAGATACGGTGAAGAGGGAGGGGAGAAGTGCCTGGTTCTGGCAGCAACTTTTTTTCTCTTTTCAGCTTCTCCACTGCCTGGCCTGATCTAGCTGTGTGAAAGCACCCCAGGGGCTGTCACAGGCACCTCTCTGCTCCCTCCCACCCCAACCCAGGAACCCGCCAGCTCCAGGACCCAGGCAGGATGGTCTCTGGGCTCTGAGGCTGGTTTAAATACAGCCTAGAGGACCTGTCCCCCGGGGACAGAGGAAAGCAGTAGCTTGATCTTCTGAGGCAAAACCCACCTCCCAGACCTTCAGTGTGAAGGGAAGGGGTGATGGAGGAAGCACGGTGCACCCGGTTCTGCTTTCAGGGGAACCACCCTCCATGACGCTTGTGCCATCACGGATTTTGCCTTCACCCCGCAGGGAAGGCCTCCCTCTCCCTCCTCCATTCAGAGCCCGGCCTTGCACGCCCATCCCTTGCAAAGGTGTTCGGTATTGTCCGGAGGAGATTAGCACCTGGCCAGGTCTCCGGCTGGGGCTGAGCAAATGGGCTACTGCACTGCATGGCTGGATGTCCAGCGGTGGGCTGGCCAGTGGCGTGTGCACAGGCATGTACGCATGTGTGTCGCTGCATGGAGTCACAAGGGCTTAGCTGCATCATAGCCCCTGTCCTGCTTGCGGCGAATGGAGGGTCTCCTCCATTTCACATATCTGCAGGGGACTGTCTGTGAGTCCTGTTGCCGCTGGCACTGTGGAGCTCCACGCAGCTCCGGTTTGTAGCAATAGGAGCCTCTTGCCCGTTCCTGGGAGTTCCCAAGAGCCAAGAACGAGTATGCCGTGTCCCTTTACTTGCAAGCCTAGCCGTGCCCTTCATTTGCTCTCTTCATGAAACGAGAGGCAGCTCTGGGTGTGTGACGAGGATAGAGTGGCTGGTGGTAGCCACTGGGGTATTTTCCGGGGCGGGGGGCTCATATCGGAGGCACGGAGCCCATGCAGCCTTGTCATCCGTGACGCAAAGATGTCACCGTTCCCTGCCATCCCCCAGGGCCCCTGTATAACAGCTTGTGCCTGCAGCAATCACCATCACCAGCATTTCAGGCTCCGCACAAGTTAGAACCTGGGGCAGTGGCATCTGCTTGTGCAGAAGGGAGCCGGCTGACACAGTAACACAACCGCAGCACGATGAGAAAGCGAGGGAGGGAGGGAGTGTTGTGGGGAGGAGGTGGGGGCGAGAGACTGCAAGGTGAGGAGAAACAACAGTCATGAAGAGGAGAGCAAGGCACCGGTAGCAAAGGCAGCTGGACCCCCCTACCCAAGGTATCCAGGGAGAGAGAGGAGAGGGCGCTCTTGTTCCCACCCAGGACACCCATGGTATCAAAATGAGCAATGAAAGGACTAAAAAGCATCTTCAGGGTGAGCCTGGCTATCCAGACTGCTTCACGCAGCAGATGCATCCATAGAGCCCCTATGCAGCTGCCTGCTGGCCCCTGGGGGCTATGGGGGGTGCAAAAGAGCAACACAAACACCAAGCAAGGCCCCTCCCCAGAGGTGTCGTGGCATCTGTAAGGGAAAAAGGATGTTCTTACTGTTCAAGGTGCTAGACAGGCACTCAGACTACAGTTTGAGCTCTCAGTCTGGCTGCCACAGCCCACCCCAGCGGGTCTAGGTCCCCTCTGTAACATGGGAGTCACAGCATCCCTCCCATCCCTCTCATCTAGTTGGCTGTGATCTCTCCAGGGCAGGGCCTCTCTTACAACACGCGTGCACATTTCCTAGTACCATGGGGCCCTGAAGTTGCTCATGCGAATAATCCGTAACGCGAAGAGTGGGGAGTGGACTTGCTAAGGCGCCATCAGAATAAAGGAGCTTCTGCCTCCCGTGCCAGGACTTTGGTGTCTCCAGATAGCCGTGATCAAACCCTCCTGCCTCTCCACTCGAGGTGGAGTGGACAACCAACTTTGCTTACTCAGGACCTCTGTCTGAGTTGGCACCGGTGGTCTCCCTTTCCTCCAGGCTTCCTCTGCCTCATCCAGCTAGATCATTTCACCCTTTGGGGCCCCGATCTCTGCCGCAGGCTCTAGGGCTGACATCAAGTTCTACAATTAATTTATGGGCAGCTTTAAAAAACCAGAAGCCTTTGGGCAAATGAATGGGCTGGTCTACAGGAGCAAAGCCCCCAGACTGGCACTTGGCAGTCCTACTTCTGCTCATGCACTGGGCCCTCTGCCTTCTGCAAGCCTGTCTGGCTTGCAGAGAACCGGGGCTTCCTTGGGCTGGTTTGAAAGACCCTCCTGCAAACACAGGGCATCGTACTTGGTTTATCCCAGCACAGTCAGCCAGATAGCATGCTTTGCCCTCTAAGCCTTGACTGAAGTACCAAAGCATCTTTCATTTTTCCCAGGTGCTGGAATACTTTTTCCTTACAACAGCTGTTCTGAGAAACGCTGTTTCTGAAGGGCAAAAGGACTAGAAAGAGGGCTAGTTGCTCTGCTTGTTCCTTTGCATTGCAACTTAGCCTTTGCCAGGGTGCAAACTCTTTTATACTCCTCTCCCAGACTCTGCTTTCTCTGTCTCACCCCTCCTTGCCCTTGCATGCAGAAATCCCACCTCGATCTTGGCCCTCCTCAACTTGTATTTTTTGCAGAAGGTTCCTCAAGCCCCCGGGTTCCCTGCATTTCCCTGCCGCCCTCCCTGTGAAAAAGCTTTTTTAATAATGCTTGAAAAAAAAAATCCTTGTTTTGCTGTGATTAACTGGCTCTTTTTCCAGTCACAAGGGCAAGCTGAAGCAAAAGTTTCCATACCAAGAAGGAACAGAAAGAGAAAGAGAAGTAATGAATGCTCCTTGAAAAACAAAACACAAGAAGACTGGGCTCTCAGTTTTTTCCCTTCTCCTTTTTGGAACAAGCCACTAAGTTTGAATTAGTGTGTTTTTGAACAAGAGCAGATGCAGATGTTCCTCAGACCACAGGCTCAGCTGTAGCTGGTAGGGGGTGGATGGCGCAGCCGCTCACACAGGAGGGCTGAGAAGAGTTTCGGTAGAGAAAACAGAATTTTTTTCCCCTGTTAAGCCCATGAGAGGGGGGTTTCATAGCAGGTCAATCTTACTGTTTTCAGGAGTGGAGATGAAGCAAAAGGAGGGTGTGTTTCAGCATCCCCCATCTGAAGTCTTCCAAACCTGTGAGTCCAGAAATCCCCTCCCCCCCAAAATCATGAGATTGCTTGGAAAAAAAATGAGATTTTATTAAAGCCTTTTCATCACCTTTCTGCTTTTGAGACTTTAGCCCCTTTGCATTTTCAGCTCTTTTTCTCTGAAACCAGAGGGCTAGAAACTTACCTTAAAAGGGCAGGTCCTGGAGAAATCACAGGACTCCAGGCACTGGGGCTTTATGGAAAGATGTCATAGTGTGACGCTCATTAAAATCTTGGCAGCGTGAGGTCTTCTTCCAGTTCTCCAGATCCTGGCTCATTCAGTCCAAACTGAGACCGAGTAGGAGGGCAGCAGATGCTTCTCCGTTAGGCATTTAAAGAGGAAGGATGGCCTTCTGGCTAAGACACCGGACTGCGTCGCAAAGCACAACTCCTCCCAGGAATTTGCTTCAGAGCCAGGCTGCCGAGTTCTGATCCAAAGTCTTGGAGCGGGTCCAGAGCCAGGGTTTTGCTTCTGTTGCCTTCAAAATCTTTTTTTGCTAAATGAGACTGGTGCATGTGAGGCGATGGAGTTCAGGGAGACTGCTGGAAAGTCTCTAGGCACAGCTCGAAGGTAAGATGGGCAGGAAGCTGCAGGCATCAAAGAGTCACATTTTAAAAGGACAGGAGGGTGACAATCTCCCGGCGGGGCCGTGTTTCTAAGCTGTTCAGGTCGTCCATTTTATCTGCCTCCATCAGTCGTCCAAGGTCACTCGCTGCCCAAGTATATTCCAGTCAGGCAAAGCAGTGATTTGGTTCATTAAGAGCCATATTCCTTAGACACCCGCAATGATCCACTCACGTTCCATGCCCGGCTGCTTGCGGAAATGCGGACGCTGATCACCTGAGTGACGGGCGGCTGCCAAGCCAGGGTACCGAGACAGCCCTGTATCACTCCGGAAGCACTGCCCGGAATATGGCTCCGATGGGCTGGCTGGCAGTAACCTGGCCCAGGGGCTTTGAAAGGGAAAAGTGGTGGCTGTGTGGTGGTGCCCCTGTGGGACATCTGGGTTCAAGTCCCAGCTGGGCTGAGTGGGCTAACAAGAAGCAAATCTTCTCGCAGTGGAAAGGGGCCATTGTGTTTTCTCCCCCTCCAGGTACCAAGGCCCTATGTTTCCTTGTCATTTGACATTTTGCATTTTGTGCCTTTTTTATATTTCACCAACCCATATTGTTTGTTCTCATAGTTTCATAGTCTCATAGTTTCTAGGGTCGGAAGGGACCTGAGCAGATCATCGAGTCCGACCCCCTGCCATGGCAGGAAAGAGTACTGGGGTCAAACGACCCCAGCAAGGTGTTCATCCAGCCTCCTCTTAAACACCCCC
>NW_017728935.1:2286072-2324087 GCF_001723895.1 Crocodylus porosus | reverse complement strand
GAGCCCTGGGGGACCCCCCTGCCCACGTCCCTCCAGGCTGAGAAGGACCCATCCACTACCACCCTCTGCTGTTTGTTATTTTGTTGACCCTGTTTTTTGTCAAGGATTGTAAGTGTCTAACCTTTGACATTGTAGTGTCCACTATACCCTCTGATTTATGCCTGTTATGTTCCCAGTATTAAAAGGTATATGGTTAAGTCCCCATTGGTGGTCTGGCTCTGCTCTATAGGGGGAGGAGAGTCCCTACACCTCCCACAGCGCTTGTGCACCTGCTTTGATCCCTTCAATTGGAGAGGGGGTACCTCTCGGAGTACTGCCCGTGTTACACAGTCTTTCTGAGGGTTTTTTTGGCTAAGATCAAGGCCCATTGTGCAAGGCGCTGCACGTATGTCGTTGAGTGATAGTCCCAGCTCTGAAGAGTTTACAGTTCAGAAGGGTGGGAGGGCAAAATGAAGTGCGATGGATTTGCCGGCAGTCACGCAGCAGAGCCAAAACTAGAACCCGGGTCTCCTGACCCCTTCCAGTGCACGATCCCCCAGACCGGTTGCAGTGAGACCGCAAAGCCTTCGTCCACAACTAGCACTGGGTGATAGATTGGTATTAACAGACAACCTTGTTGGGAGCCTCAGCCAAAAAGCCAAAGTCTGACCTTGTGACCCCTTCTGGGGTCCTTGCAGGCCAGGGCTAAGAGGCGTTTGTGGGGCAGGGTGCAGCTTGCAGCCAGGATGTATGACTAACATTTTATGGCAGGACATTTCCGAAGATAAATGTGGGACCTTGGCTCTCAAAAGCTGTAAACCTAGCACCTAGCAACGCAGATAATGTGCCAAACAAAGGAGAAGTTAAAAGGAAAACTGTCACCGCTCACTGAACAACTAAACTGCTTTTAGTTCGGCGCCCGATCCCCCAGCTGGTAGTACTGGAGAGGAAGAAACATCCTGACGGAGAGCTAGAAGCCTGTGTCTAGCTGTCCCTCTCTGACATCCATGGGAAAATTACACTGCAAAGCTAAGCCTTTATCCCTACGATCAGAGTCGCTCTCCAGGTCCAGCGGAGCTCTGCACAAGCTGTTGTCTTCTGCGTTGATGGATCGCTGGGCCTTCTGCGTGCCACGACTTCAATCTCCCTGTGCGACAGGCTCCATCTAATGACTGTGCCCTTGGTCCTGCTTCTGCCCATACTTCCCTCGCTTGCTGGCTATTGTTCCCAGTAGTCACGCTGACATAAAACGCTCTTTGAAACACTGCGTGTTTTTCATCAACTTGGAACAGCCTCGTGTCCTTACAAATGGAGCTGCATGTTAATGCAGCTGTTGGCCTGTTTCCGGCGTCCATCCGGGACAGGAAGCAGAAATAAAATGGGGTAAGAACAGCTGCTCTTGTCTCTCCTGGACTGTTTCTCCAACACATGCTCTAGTGCCAGTGCTGCCCTGCCTGCATATGCAGGTGACTTCTGAATCTGATTACAGGGGTCTCCAGCCCCTGACATCCTGGCACTGGATCTGTTGAGACTGCTCAAGAAGCATAGAGAGCATGAATAAGGCAGCTAGGATCTGGCCCAGAGTAAACCAAATTCAAAGCAAACCCAAACACAGTTCTGAGAGAAGCAAATAGCCCTCTTCTGTATTTAGACTGACCATCTCTTCAGCATCCATCTGTCCGGGGTCCTTCAAGGTTTATTAAATTAGCAGAGCTAGCGATGATGTCTGTTTGCAGCTAGTTCTGCCAGTAAGTGCTACATGGTCCATTTGCTTTGAATGAAGTGGGACATGACTTAAGTCCCATTTTAATCCCATTTTATGGATTTGGGACATGATCAGTGTCTGTGAACTTCTGCCTGCGCTTCAGGGGCAAGTTTCACCTAACCTGCATCACAAACCTGCTCTTTGGTGGTCAGGAAAGGCCAGCGTTTGAAAAGCAGCCTATAAATTTGCACCCATATCTTAACACCGAGGAAGAACAGTGAGCACTCTTCTGCCACGACTGCTTTATGTAAGTATCTTTAATAGCCAGGAGGTGTCTAACTGCATGATCTGTTAGTTAGGGAGCTTTGAAGGGCTATAAACTGTTCCCGCAGTTGTTCCTGCCTTCCACCTTGCATTGCAGTTGTGCAGGTGGGCACATTTGTGTCTACATAAAGTCTGGGCTGAGATCTTTTTTAAAAAAAAGAAAAATATCATGGGCAAGTCATTATGTTGAGTTTCCCTTCGGCTCACCCATTATATTAATTTTGAGTCTGAACCACTGGGGTATATTTGAGCGCTTACTTTGTTATCTTGTCTGACAGGGATGAATGGAATGTCAGACGATCCGAACTGGAAAGGAATTCAGACAGGCAGAAAGCATCATGGCCTCCTATTAGCTTTAGCAGACAGGAGGTACGTAGGCAAAAGTGGCAGAGAAAAATGCCGCCGGATAAAAAGCAGAGAGCAAAGCAATTTGTTCAGTTGGGTGTTCCTGGCAGGGTCCTTATACCACAGTGAGAGGGACCGGGGCCTTCCAGCTGCAGCAGAGAGCGAGAAAGTGGTCAAAGATCATGAGCCAACCTCTCCCCAGAATAATCAGCTTGAGCGTAAAATGCAGAATTGTTTAATACAGTAAATTCTGAGGGTTGTTTTCATTTGATATCTGGGTTTGGAGCCTTTTGGGTGCCCTCAGGGTATTTTGTCCAGCTTTCCTTCACAAGGGCTAGGAATTTATACTGCAAGGGCTATGATGGAATCACAGGACTGCTCATGGCCCTATGCTGAGACTAAGGGTACTGGAAGAAAAATATGGATTTAAAAAAGACAGAGAAGGTCTATTCTGTGTTATTATATTACCTCTTCCTTCCGTCTGAGATGGGACATGGAAGGACTCAACTAAGCAGCCCACAAGCAGCTTGCACTTAAGTGAGGCTCACAAGTCTTTATCTTAGGGCCTGGTCAGGTATTAGTTTCATCAGGATATGATGAGATTGCTACTTGGCTGCTTAAGAAACCCCTGTTTGACTAGCTAGGGTTCATGGTTTGGTCTCCTTTAATGGCTTGACATCTCTGAAGGCTCTGCGTCTTCTGTCCCCACAATTCATTCGCTGGTGCAGGACCCCCTACCCTTCACTCAGCACAATTACCCTAGCACCCTAGGCATGATTTCAGCCATATAAAGAGAAAATCCTAAGCTAGTGTATGGGCTCCATGGTTAACCACAGCATCAGAAACCTCAGAGAAAGCAACAGAGGCAATGCATAGGGAAGCAAAGGTACAGATGAGAGTTGCATGGGTATTGCCCAGTAAGGGCAGTTGTTCTCAGCACATTCACTTGATGAAACTCTTAAGAAGAGAAGACAGATCAGCCTCTGTAGATTGGACAGCCATGGGTTTTATCTACTGAGATTGTTGGTGACGCCAATGCTATGGGTGCGATTTTGCTAACTGGTGCTTCTTTGGTTTCCATTGGAAAAGTTGCCTTCAAGACAGGACTTCCCAAAGCAGTGCTCCCCAGGCCTTTGCTACACTGGGAATTCACCCCAGTTCTACCCACTAGTGGGACTGGTCTGGCACAAGCTTTATGGGGGGTTGCTGATGGCATTGGTGTCATCCCCAGTGTTTGGCATCAGGATGAATCCCAGTGCAGACCGGGCCTGAGATGGGTCCTGACCCTTGGAGGGAGTCCATTTGCAAAGCCTCTGCTGGGACTATTCCAGATACTCTCGAAAAGCTCTGGAAATAGCCCCTTCTTGGGTATCTCAGGAAAAGGGCTTCTAACAGACCACACAGCCATGTCTGGAGTAGCTCTGCTCACTCTGCATGTGGAATACTAATGTGAGCACATAAAATATCCCATCTGCAAGGACCAAACAGAGCCAGCCTGTTACTTTTATTCTGTCCTCTGCTAAACTCCATCCCACTACCTGGGCCCACGCTCACCTCTCTCCTGCTGCTACCAGAGGTCCCACGTTCTGTCTCCCCGGCATAAGTGCCAGCCTTGGGAGCTGAGCATTTTGGAAGCATTATAGCCAACGCAGTTGCTATGGTTTATGATATCACTACCAAGGAGAGTGTTACAACAGGAAGATAGTAATAAAGCACAGGACAAGAGTCAAGAGACTTATTCCCATAATAAACATCAATAATAGACGCCTCTCAATAGAATAGTTTATAGATAGTGAAGTATCCTTTATGGAGGAAAAAAGAGAGAGACAGGAATCAGTTGTAATGCTTATAAGGGGGAGTTTTTATTAGGGCTGGTAGGAAATTATTTGTCAACGTGTCAAGCGGTTTCATTACAGCGCAAACACGGAACATGGGCTAGAAATGAAGAGGAGACTTCTCGGTCAGGATTAAGTAGCAGCTGCCCTTAATGACTGGAAAAATACAATGAAAAGAAGAGACTGTTTCAACTCTCTTCTCATATTCTGACCTAGCAGGAGTGCATTAGACTGCAACTAAGAAAGATTACTCTAAAAGCGTCAGGAAGCAATGTAAAAATGATATGATGCAGGAGGAAGGATCACATGCAATCAAATTCTGGAATGAAATTTTTGGAAACTTCTAAAATGAAGCATTTTCCCAAACTGAACATTTGGGAGATGCCGATTCACTGGAATTCTAGCAAAAAGAAAAAAGCAATTCCAATTCCGAAGGAAAACAAGTGTCCAGACCTTGAAATTTCCGGCAAAATACAAATGACCTGGAATAACCATTTCTAGCCTTTACTGAGGCTGCTGGCACTAGCCATAGAGAATCAATAGGGTTTATCTGTCTAACTCCCAGACTGAAAAGCACTGCCTGTTCACACTACATAGGACTCCCCAAGTCCTGGCCTGGACTTTGCAGTCCTGGAACGCTAAACGCAGCAGAAATTAATGTGCTCCCCAAGATGGTATAAGCAGTGCCTCTGCGGCGCTAAGAATCGTATAGCACTTATTTCTAAATGCAGTGAGAGATGTGAAAGTAAAGCTATGGAGGAATTACCACAGCTCCCTGGGGGCTGGCTGGTTTCTGGAAGTCAGCCTCCTACAATACAAGCTTCGGATGCAAACCAGTAAATTGCGATTGAAACCAAAAAACCCCAAGGATGGTTATTTATCAATAAAGCAGACACCCCCACTTCCCCCGGATTGCCCATTCTCAGTGGGATGGCGGGATGCCTGCAGAGGCAATGCAGGGACCTCACGAGTTGCCTCTCCCCTCGCCGAGGACCCGGCTGTGGGGAAGCAGGCTTTGCTGCTGGCCATTTGACGTCGTTTCTGGAAAGTGACGGTCCAGGCCAAGTATGTATAAACTGCCTTTGCGTCCCTCTCAAATGAGCTCAAATTTGGACAAACAAAAGCAAATGAGATGCAGGCAAATTTGTCAGGGGTGGGTTTGGGGGGGCAGGAATAAACAGGCTGCTGCCTGCATTTGCAAAAGGACCTAGTGATTTTGGAGAGGCTTTGGGTATGGGGGTCAAAAAGCCTTTAACAGGCTGAATGGGCCTCGGGGGATGGATTTAAAGCTGTCTAGAGGAATTAGCTGCCCTTCTCCTCTTCATATCAGTAGGAGGCTGTCTCATGCCTGAATTTGCCTAATTTTCAGAGTGGGAGGTATTCAACACTGGCTGGTACCTGGGCCCCTTTATGGCATCTCAAGATAATCCCTCCCCCACTCCCCCAGAAAAAAAAAACGTTGCTTGCTTTGGATATTTCAGCCCAAAAGGAGACATTTAGGCTCAGACCTGGCCCTGCACTGGCTCCCCACAAGCTCAGGAGCTACCCTTTTCTTGTGATTAATTGCCTGGGCTGCATGCAGCCCAGCCAGGCTTACAAAGGTAGGGTTGCGTGCCTAGGTGTGCCTATATACTTATGCCTAGGCTGTACACCACTGAAAAGTCTGACTGTAAGCTTAATGGGGATTGCAGAAGACATTCAATGAGATTAGTTACCTCATTGCTTTAGGTGCTTTTGTAAATCCCAGTAAGACCTAACAGCGTTAGGCACAAAAATACCCCCTCGAGACTGTGCTGACATCAGGGCTTTTCTCACAGAGCTGCCTCCGCAGGCGAAAACCTAGCCCCAGCCACAGCAATTCCTTCCCTCTATAAACCCCAGTGATACTTAAACCAGAAAATCCTCTGTTAATTATGACAGTGTGAAAAATGGCACCAGGAATGACCTTTCACAGTGAGTTTTAATGGCTCCTACCCGGACTCATACAGGGGAGTTATTCCCTGGCATCACTCACATTTTATAGCCCCATTTATTGCTGCTGCCTTAAATGCCAAAATGGGTCTGGGAAAGATTTCCTGTGCCTGGCCTGATGGGCCGAAGCCAAAGGAACAACAGCAGCCATTCGAGCAGAAGAGAACAAGATCTGCCAAAGTGGGAGGGAGGCCAAACCTGGGAGTTGTTATTCTGGAACAACTGTGTTATTTTAGCACCCAGAGCTATTGTGCTAGGACCTGAACATCCACATAGCCAGAGACCATCCCTGTGCCAAAGAGCCAATCTTCAGAAGCGGTAAAACAAGCAAGAAGAGCAGCAGAGGGGAGATGGGGGAAGTCTCCTGATGAGCCATTTTTCCCCTGGAGAAGGCCTGTTTGGCACAGTGTTCAGCAGGGTTGCACCTATCCAACAAGTCCTTTGAGAAGAACTAGTTTGCAATGGAAACCTGCCTGTTTTCCTGCCGGCTTGCCCACCTGCCTCCCCAGCTCTTTGGCAGCCCACCATGGTGGGTGGCTGGAGACTGTGGGCTTCCAAGCGGCCACCTACCTCACAAGGAGCTTTGGGCATCAAGACTCTCAGGTTTTCCAAGCCAGTGGCTCTATGCCAGTCTGCCAGACTATCTGGAAAGAGCGGAGAAGCCTCAGCACGTGGGAGGCTGGAAGGCCTAACAGCCTGGTGGATCCTGGTCTCCCCCATTCCCATCCATCCACCCACCCTCAGCCCAGCGCCTCGACTCCAAGCATCATCCATCCCTTTCTCCTGTTAAGAAGTCCAACTGCGGGTAGCAGGTCCATAAATCACCAGCAATGCGTGGAAATAAAAATCATTATTGTGATAAATTGGGCTTTATTTCTCTTTTAGAAATGAGGGATCTTGCAAGAAGGGGGAGGAAGGAGGGGGAAAGAAATGATGTGTTTTCCACTCAGCAAGTTGGGAAGGGGTAAATTAATCACGCGATGGCTGGTTTAACGAGGGTGGGGAGAGGATCTTTGTGTGTGTGTGCACGTGTGTGCGTGCGTGTGTGTATATTTGTGTGTGTGTGTGTGTGTGTGTTCCTTTGCCCTTGCAAAGGGAAGGGGCTCTTGCCCTGGAGATGTCAAAACAATGTGAACTTGAAACTTGCTGGAAAAAATACGATCTGATCCTCGGAGGCTCTGAACTCCTGACGCTCCTGCTGACTTCAGCTGGGGTGAGATCAGCCCCCAAGCCCGGGTACGCCTTTCTGTGTCCTTCTGACTAAGAAAAGTACTTGTTCCCTGTCATCTTTGTCATGGTCCTATAGGCTTTTGTACACTGTCATCGTCATGTCTCACCTTCAGCCTTCTTTCCCATAGCCTGAACAGGGCCCACGCTCCGCGGCTTTGGTGGAGCTGTGCACTGCTATTAGATTATCTGTATGGATAGCAACACCTTGAAACCCAGGTTGTCGACAAGGTCCCCATTGCACTAGGTGCTGTATAAGCAAAAAGACTCCCAAAGAGCTTTATATCTGTTTGCCACCAGGCTATGCTCTTCTTTGGAGGCTGTACACTTCTTCTGAGGCCCTTCGTTCATACCCTGGACTGCTTCTTCAGGCCTTGACTTGGGTGGGAGCGAGGACTTGAAGTGAGCCCAATCCAAAGCCTTCTGAAGTCAATGGGCATCTTTCATAACGACTTTGGGATCCGGCCCAGTGCTTGGGGATGGGAGCTTGTATTAATTAAGCTGCAATGATCCAAGGCAGAGGGCATTTCCTGCGGATTAATGACCACCTGGGAGGAGTTAATGACTTGAGAGGCATCCAAAGACCCCATTAACCCCACCCGACCACGAATCCCCACAATGCACCCCGTCGCGAGGCCAGTGCCGCTATTTGAAGGCAGTCTTTTCTTTGAACCTTACAGCCGGCAGAATGGATTTTTTTTTTAATTAAAAAAAAATGGCAATGCAGTTCTGATCGGCATGGACGAGGCATCCTCCACCAGAATTAATGCCCTTTGCATTAGCCAGACAAATTGCTAATTTCATCCATTCTGCCTGTGAATGTGAATCATCCCAACAGCTGCCCGGTAGCAAGGCCGCCGTGCCCAGCCTCCCTGCAACCCGCTCCATTTCTCGGGTGTTTGTTTATCACTGAGGCTTGGCTGCTTGGACTTTAAAGTGGGGTGAAGGAAAAGGGCCAGAGCAGGGGATGGTGACAAATAACAGCCAGTTCTCCCAGCACTTAGGGGCAGGGGGAGAGCAATGAGGCAAGACTCTGGCTTTGCAAGCCATCTTTGAATTCCCCAGGCCGCGGGGAAGGAGACTTCATCCATCCCTGTTTCCCTTCGAGGCAGCCTGATGTGACTCAGTAATGCAGGCAGAATAGCTCTACCTCCTTTGCCCCCATCCCTGCGGCAAATGGATGCCTGCAGCTTCCCCCAGTACCAATCCGAGGCCTGGCAGTCTGGGAACGGGGTCTGGCTGACGTGCTCCCGTCAAGCCTGGGGTCCTGCTTGTCTCTTCCCCCCGCACAGCGAGCATCCTGGTGCATGTGTGGGGGGACAGGACGGACCGCGCAGAGGAGGGGAAGGCGGGAGCAGCCGCTATAATGAAGAGCTGTGCTCAGCAGCGAAGTGTGGCGTCAAGAGCGACAGTTGGGGCGGCCGCCGCCAAGCTGTGTTCAGGCCGTGCAGCGCAGAGCGCCGCTGCGCTGAGCTTAATTGGAAGCATCTGAAGGATCCCCCGTGGGTGGCTGGATCCAGCCGGCTGTCTCGGCTCAAGAGCGTTCCCACCTGCAGGAGAGAAGAGGGGAGAAACTGCTGCTTCTTGCAGCCTGATTCCTTTGTCAGGCAGAGCCCGTGCAGCTCAGTCTACCTGGCGAGGTGGGGGGGTCTAATGGGTAGAGTCATGGCCTGGATGCCAAGAGACCAGCGTTCTGCCACTGACCTGACATGGGACCACGGGCAAGTCACTTCACCATCCTGCTGGCTTCTGCGTGCTAGTCCCTGAAGCCCTTTCCCTGGGCAGGGCAGCTGTCTGGGATGCATCTCCACAGTGCTGCCTGGGGCGAGGTGGTGCTGTGCGTGTGCAGCACCAAGCACGTTGTGGCTGCTCTCAGGTAAAGAGGAATGAGCCCTCCTCCCAGGATTTCCCCCTGGGCTGGTTTGGGAAATGGAGCCTGTGGCAAGCCCCGTTGTGCAGGCCTGCAGAGCAGCTGCAATGCCTGAGGACCTCACGTGGAGCTTTGCATCCATCTGTGCTGAGGGTCTTTGCATTGCCAGACACCAGGCTTTTATTCTGTGCTCCTTGCTGTGGTGAAACCACCCCTCCTCTCAGCCCTGCAGTGCTTCCAGGCCCAGATGTGTACAGAGGCAGCAGTGAGAATGGGGAAGAGTGAGGGCAGGGGGAAACTGAGGTGCTGGAAGTTAGAGGGGGACAAAGGTTTAACTACAGGAGTCCTAAGGCCTGAATGTCACCTGTGCCCTGCTTGCTTGCAGTGCAGCTGAGAGCTAGCCAGCAGGGCTTTCCGTCTCGGCATGGTCCTGAGCACTGGTCAGAGCAACTCTGGGGCTGCTCTACCTCATGCTCAGAGACCAACCACCCACCAGTCGAGACCCAGAGGATCACCATGCTCATCCTGCCCCCAGCATCCCACCTGCAAAGACGGCAGTGGGGAGTAGGGACTCCAAGCTGATTCCTTACACAGAGAGCATCTGAAGGATGGAGCTCCCTTCCCCCACCATCCACTCAGCCCTGGCTAGAAAGGCCAGCAGTGGGTAGAGGGTCTGATTTCCAGGGGCAAGTGAGGAAATAAGGGGCTGGATCTTTTCTGTAGGATATGTAGCCAAGGAGGGTGAGTGGATGTTCGCCCAGCAGCTTTGAAGGGTACCTGAGCCGTCCAGAGGTGCAGAGGAAGCTGGCTCAGGGCAAGCTGGGGAGCAGACCAAGTGCCCAAATGGCCCAGATACAGCAAGAGCTGGCCGGTGGGGCACCACGCATGTCATCTCACCAGCGCGCTGGACACTGAGGGGTCAATCCAGTTCCCCTGCCTTGTGACTTTGGGAGCACAGGATCCTGTCTTGCTTCAGCATGGTGGGGGGAAGAGGCCGCATTTCCCTGCACCCAGGGATGAGTGCGCACATGCATGTCTGTGTGCTTGCATGTGCAAGTGTGTGCCTGTGTGGACACAGTCGTGGCTGGCACCCGATCCCACCCCAGGGCAGCCTGTCACCTGGGCCTGTGTTGCACATTCCTTCAGGAGGAAGAGGAGGGAAGTGCCGTCACTTATGAAGCAAAATCAAGCCATTTCATTAATTACCAATAAGTGCTTTCTGACTCTTTAATTAAATGGCTCCGTTTGAGTGAGTTTTCTTTAATTCCTGCCTGGCAGCGCCTGAGCTGGGTAAAGGCGGCTTTTTTTATTTCTCCCACACGACAGCCGACATCTCTGCACAGGGACTCCTCTGCCGCTGAGCACGTGGACAGGGAGGTATCTGCAAGTGAGGCCCCAGCAGTAGCTTGTCCTTCCTCACCCCCTCCCAAGGGTTTGGCACATGGAAGGGACTCAGGGAGACTGTTCTTCATCTAATGGCACAAGGAAGAGGCAGACTTGCTTCTGGTGGAGGTTTTGAAGTGTTCACTGCCAGCTGTGCTCAGGGATGGGCTACAGCGCTGTAGAAATCTGGCCTGGGTTTGTACAGTGCCTAGCACAGCAAGGTCCTGGCCCGTGTCTGGGCTGCCCAGGAACACCAGTAGTAAATGGGGCAGGGAGAGAGGTGGAAAGTGAGGGAATCCAGGGCGGCCTCTCCTTCACCAGTTTGGTTTTGCTGAAAGGCTGCAGGGCTGCAGGCGCAGACAAATCCAATGCTCCAGGGAAGGTCAGAGCAACGATACGAAGCCCCTGGGCAAGTACGATAAAGCTTCACTCCATATGGGCTGGGCAGATTCCTCTTGTCCCTTCTCTCTCCACTTGCCAAGCTCTCAGCCTAGGTATTGCAGTCCCTCCCTCCCGTCAAGCACCTCTGCAGAAGCACTTTGTGCCAGGGGGTCAGCCCCGGCTTGGGACTCACCCGCAGCTGAGAGCAAGTTTCTGTGTGCTCACCCTTCAAGCCCTTTCCCTGGGCAGGGCAGCTGTCTGGGAAGCATATCCACAGCGCTGCCTGGGGCAAGGCGCGACACGCCGTGTGCTCAGCGCCTCGTACAAGGCAGAGCTCCTGCCGAATGGAACTGGCAGGAGGGCACTGAGCATCCCCCATCTCACTGGAAGTCAGTGGGTGCTGGGGGTGCCCTGGGTCCATGGAAAAAGGGCCACGGTGCCTGAAGACTGAGGGCCCCCCGAAACAAAGGCCCCTTTTGAAAGCCCAACACTAGGAGGAGAAAACTCACAACCCTGAGGGAACTGTATGCACCCTAAAGGGAACCAGCCTATGGCCCTGGAAAATTATGGAGTCGACAGATGTGCCAGACCAGAGCACATCAGGGCAAGTGCAGGCCCATTTGTACCAGGACAGTGCCTCAGTGTCATCATAGCATTACAGTAGCAGCTAACCACGCCACACTGCCGGTACCCAGAGGCCAGGCCTGCTCTACAGCGCTTTCCCTCGTACAGCGATGTCAGTCAGAGGTGTGATCCTGCGATGACATTTCGGTACTAGCTGAAGCCCTGAAAGAATAGAAGAGACTTGTTTCTACCCTGCTCGCAGCATTGGCATGGAAAGGAGGTGATGTAAATGTAACAGAGACCTAGCATGGCCGCAGTCCTACTGGCTTAAAAGCCGGGTAGGTTATTTCTCTGGCTGATACAGCACAAGCAATGCCAGTGAAAGCCTCTGTTGACTGACAAATTGGGATCCACACTGGGAATGTTTTGCCATCTAGCCATACTGGCAAACCCTTTCAAGCACTGACTGTGCTACCGTACAGGGTGATCTCTGCCCCGAAGAAGTGGAGACAGAGGGAGACAGACAGTGGACAAAGAGGGGAGGATGCTTTGCTTAGGTTTGCATGGCAGGCCAGTGGCAAAGGAAAGAAAAGCCATCTCTCAGCCCAGCACCCATCCACTCTGCCTCCGGGGGACCGGAGCTGGGCGGGCGGTGGGGATGGAGGGCCTCTGGGAATGCTGCCTACGGCTCTTCACTCGAGTCGCTAGACAAAGGCACGTCAAACCCTCCCCAAATTCTGGGTGGTGGGGAATTTGCACTAGAAACCGGCAAAGCTTCAAAGCAGCATTTTTTATTCCCTGGGGAGCTGGGCAGAGCACAGTCCAAGGTGACACTGAGGTGGTGTTGCAACCAGGACATGCTGCTCCCGGTAACTCAGCAATTTACCTCCCTTACATGCTGAAGGGTTGCCAGGGCAATGGAGCAGCCTGTCTAATCCGCGGGTCTCCTTTCTTCAAAGGGAAGAAACTTTGCGCTGCAGTTCAGTGGGTGTTTAGTACCTGGTTCCTGGAGTAAGCAGCAATCCTAGGTACTTTCATCTCTGAGCTGCCAGTCCTCCTACGCATCCAGGTTCACACACACACACACACACACACACACACACACACACGCTCTCACACCCACACACTACTCGGCTAGCGCAGTGTTTGCAGAAGAAATGCAAAACAAATCCTCCAGCAGGAGTTGGAAAGGGGAGGGCAGGGTGGGCGGGGGGGGAGAGAAAGCCTCCTCTTCCCTGCATGTCCAAGAGGACTAATGGGAGTCCAGCCTTCTCAGCCTGTGATGCTGGCCATTAATTATTATTATTTATTTATAACGAGCCAGGTGCCTTCCTGACAAGTGTAAAGAGCTCCATGTTAACCGAGAACAAGCAGACAGGGAATGCAACAGCTGGAAGTGATTCAGCAGTTGGGGGGAGAGGTCCTGGAGGGGGAGGGAAGGAGGTTGCAGCTGATGGATGAGATGCTCTTCTGTTCCCGCTGCCCTGCAAGGCTGCGGTGTGAGAGCCGGGGTTGCCAGAGAGATCAGCACCTAGGAAAAGTCGATGGACTTTTAGCCCCTTACCCGCCCTGCTGAGGACAAACGAATCCATGAGGATCGGTGCAGAAGCCCTTGCCCTGGGGAGTCCTGGTGTAAGAGATGGGCTCCAACCCAGAGACCTCCGAGTGTCGATATATGGCAGGTGCCTACAAGAGGCAGAGGAGGGGGTGGGGAGCAGGGAAGCTATACGATAATATCTATGGGGACATGTGCCATTGATCGCAGGCGGAGACACTGACTCAGTGAATGCAGAGACTGGATGATCCTCTTACACCCCCAAGGCGGTCCCCTAAAGGTCAAAACTGAGGCACGGGCAGGTGGCAGCGTGGGGGAGCCTGGCCCCATCCCTGCAGATGAGCTGTGGGGCGTGCAGGGCTGATCTTCGTGTGTGGGGATAGATTTGCAGAAGGGCTCACCAGCTTCAAGGGTGGTGCTGAGAGGCAGGTTTCCCAGAGCGCTCGGCAAGCTCCCAGCCTGGCCCCCACAGGCCGCGCTCTCCTGAAAACGCAGCCATTTGGCTAGGTGCCGACCCCTTTGGACTCTGGAGCCAGCTGCGAGCGCTGAGTTCTTCTAGAAAGTCTCCGGGTTCCTGAATCCAGTGGCAAGTCGGCGCGTGGGAAGTGTGCACGCTCTTAGGAGACTCTGAACTGAGAAACGGTGGAAGAGAGTGGGACCAGAACGGCACGTCTGCAGACGCAGCCCAGGAGGTTGGGATGGGGCCTGGCATCCTAGTGCCCTGCCCTGCTCCTTCCCCAGCTCTTCTGGGTTTTCGTCTCCTGCTGCTCAGCTAAGCTGGAGTCTTCTCGGAGGATGCCACGATCCCAGCGGTCACTTCCCAGTGGCCAGAGAGCAAGAAATAGACTTGCAGCCTCCGTCTGGCCAGAGCCTCCCAGTGTGGCATGGAAATGCCACCATGCTATCTACCCCCGGTTCAATCCTTCACGTTTCAGTCCCAAAGAGTCAACTCCCTTGGGGGTTTTGGTGTCTCCTTCCCTCACCCCAACTTTCCATTTCTTTCCCCAGTTTAGATCTGCTTGTCGGAGGTCCTTGCAGGCCCCAGGAGCAAAAAGGAGTCCCAGCTGCAGCGTTTGGACTCTGACCTGGATCAGAACCTCCCCACAGCCCGGCAGGGGCTCGGTCTGGGTTCCTGGCCAGAGCCGGATCCACCCACCCTTGTTCTGTGCACGGGGTGATCCGTGATTCCTCTAGGACGAGTCACGCTCAGCAAACGCCAGGCAGTCCACGCTGGGCCCTCGGGAGCAGCAGGGCCAGCCGCCCCTCTGGATGCAGACGTCCCCCAGAGTCTCTTCAAGTCAGGCTCTTTGGGTGGGGTCCAGCTCTGCTTTTCCATGCTAGCTGCCTGGCCAAGGCTTCCCTTCCTGGGACGGGGGGAAGGCAGGCGGCAGGCTCTGCATGGGAAATAGGCCCTGGGAACAATCCTGCACAGACCTGGAGACAGAACTAGCTAAGGCGTTTTACTGCCTTTATGTTCTCAAAGGACGGAGACAAGAGGGAATCAAGCAATCAAATATCTCTTAAGCATGAACGTGCAGAGAAACTGCAGTGAGGTACAGTGGATAGGGCTCTACCAGGCATCAGCTGGTCTGTACGGCTTTTCCCTGTGTATACCCTTAGCCCCCTAGAATTAAAGCTCCCACGCAGCGGCTTTCTCCTTTCTCTTGCTGATGCTCTAGGCAGGTGCAAATCTTCGTGCATCTTTCCCCAGGACCCAGACCTTGTCCCCAAGACTGTCCCCTGCCTCCCCTGGCTCTAGGATGTCTAAATTTGGCAACCCCAGACGAGATGCTCTGTAGTGTAAGTCAGCACAATGGCCACGAAATGGATCAGTTTATGCCATCTACAGATCTTGGCTGCAGCACTCTGGGAAAAGCAGCCTTTGATTGTGTTGCATGGAGGACCATCGCGTGTGCCTGAAAGGGGACGGGACTGACAGAGCTAAGTGGAACAGAGCATGCACTACTCCCGGGGGAGGAACGGACTTCCAGAGCTCCCTTTCCTGCCTGTGCAGCTCCTCCTGATGTCGGGAGAGAGTAGGGCAATGCTTTTTTGGAGCCTCACCGAGGCTCTGCATCCAGTGGGTCTGGATCATGGTGTGCGAGATGGACATCTCGTTGCATTGCTGACCCTCCTGTCTCTTCTAGATCAAAGTGGCGTGTTGGCACTGAGCGGGCCGTGGCAGTGAGGCAAGTGCACAGATTGTCTACGCAGCAAATTAAGTGCCACATAGGGCTCCCCGAGCCAGCTCCATCACAGTTAGTTTGGAGACCAGAGGCAGCAGAGCCAGGTGGGCACAGCTCGCCCCCTGTTCAGACCTAGCTTGGGCATCTCTCCATGGTGCTTCGTTGTATCATGCAAGATGACCCTACGTGACTGCACCGTGCTGCAGAGAGCACCGTGGAGCAAGAGGCAACAGTATGCAGTACTTCAGTCCTCCAGGACACAGACCAATGGCCCACTAAGCAGCAGGCTGAAGGGGCCTGTTGCTGGCAAGGGTCTCCAACAAGACCCAGACATCCCTGGACTCTGACACTGTTAAGCTCTTCACAGTTAGGCTTCCCACCCTCAGTGACCTGCATTCTTCATTCCCAGACTCGTAACTCAAGCTCTAGCAGCACAAAGGATCCCATCACAGAGCACAAACCTGGTGCACAAGCCTTGTCTTCTTCATTATTTGCCACTCTGTGTCAGCTGTTAATTTTATCAGCAATAATTTCTATTCTTGTCCTCCCCACATGAGGAAGGCGAATTCATATGGACCCTCAGTCCGGCCTGAAGAAGGAGCAGGAGAGTGTAAGAGAAGTTGCAGAGAGCAAAAGGATGGTTCAGGGACTTGGGTACCCACCTACAGTTTGGCTGATGAAGTGAGCCTGAGCCCATGAACGCTTGTACTCTATATAAGTATCTACTTTGGTTAGTCTATAAGGTGCAAATCTACCCAGCCTTCTACATGGCTGACTCCATCTCTCTGGTTTCTAATCCCAACTGTGCAGCAGACATCGCGTGGGACTTTGCACAGCTCACCTAGACCCTGACTCACATTGGCTTTAGCCTTTTTGTTTTGGTTCCCTGCATCTAAAATGGAGAAAATGCTTTCCTACTTCACAGGGATATGGTGAGGATAAATACGTTGAAGACTGTGAGGCACTCAGATACTATGGTAACCAGAGCCATATAATTACCATGGAAGGGTGGATGGATAGAAGTCTTCCCGAACCATTCTTAAAACCCTCCTGTGGAATACTTTTGTAGCAATTAGAAAGGCTTTAAGAAGGACCGATGCGCTGCTGGAGAGAACAGAAAATGGAACCGAGGCAGCTAAAAGTGTGAGCAAACACTAACAGCCAGAGGAGCATGATGGACTCAGGGAGCTAGGACTGTGCAAAGCCATGGCACAGAGAGGCTGGGAGTTTTACCAAGTGCCTGGTGACCGCAAATTCTTAATTACATTGCATTGCCCCTCATAAACCCCAGTGGGCAAAGGACTGGGGCAGCAAAGCCACATTGCAGGCTCCAGCCACGTGGGACAGCTGGGGGAGGTGGGTGGGACCCGGGATCTTTAAAGGGGGCGGAAAAACAAGCCTTCTAGCAAAGGAGGGAATGGGAACGAGCAAAGCGAGATGGTGGCTAGAGGTTAGTTAGTGTGAGTGGTGCAGTCCCCAGTGTGGCTGACATCACAGTCGTCTTACAGATGACTGCCCTCCTTGAAGTCAGGGCTCCCTTGCTGATTCCCAGGGCAGCACGGCTCTCCTTCCCCGCTGATCGGAGAGGCCTTGGGTTCACTGAGCTTCGGGACAAGCTGCACAATCTGGGATCCCACCAGAGATGGGAGTTTGAGGGCATGAGAGTACACTGCAGTCCCCGAGCCCTCCCATGACTGCAGAGTCCAGGCTCAGGCCTAAGGAGACCCAGTGAGAGGACCTGGAGCAGCACAGGAGAGAGGGGACAGAGAGCCAGAGAAAACCTTGGGGATGGTCTGTGTGCAGACGCCTCTGTAAAAGAGTCCTTGATATAGTCGTAAAGGGAACTTGGTCCTGTCTCTTCTCTGTCACAGGGGAAACTCTGGCTGGAGTGGTCCATAGATCCTAAGGGACTTTTACAAGGCCTTTATCCCCATTCTAGAGATGAGGAAACTGGATGTAGAGGAAAAAGTGACTTGCCCAAGGTCCCTTTACAAATCATAGGCAGAGCTGAACTGCAAAACCAGAGCTCTGGATCTGGGACCTGGTGACCAGAGCCTGGGACTGAATCCAGTGTCCCCAGGAAGCTCCAGCCCCTGTCCACTGTCCCGGCTGCTCCCCCCGGGACTAGGCTGACTAAGAAGAGCTGAGTAAGCTGACTGAGAAGAACCTTCTTCAAGGCATCCAGCAACCATGGGAAACAAACAGATGATAATGTCCTGGGTGTCACAGTAAAGAGCATTGGTCCTATCAATCGTCCCCCTGTCCAGGCCAACAGGGGCCAGCTATCCCCTGGCTGTGAGGCCAGGAACTCTGCACTCGACAATCAATAGGTGGCCCCTTCCAGCCTCCCCTCCCCACTTCCCCATGGGCCAAATGCTGTTGTCCTTGACACTCCTCTGAACCTGCTGCTGATGCATCTGGAAGCTCCATTCAGCCCCTTGCCCAGCCTAATTCCTGTCATCGGAAAGTTATACCCACTCACCGTTTGTGATTAATCATTTTGCTTTAATGGCTGTGTCTTTGGCTGTCCCAGCCCCATTTTATGGCTTTTGGCTGCTTCCGCCAGGTGTGTTCCAGCAAGCCTTTTAGCTTTGGACTAGTGTTGTGCCTGGCAGGGGAAGCACCGTGACCACATAGGCGGGCTCCCCAGGGCAGGTGATTGTCTCTGATGTCATCCATCGGAGATTCTTTTTGGTGTTGGGTGGTGCACTCCATGCATTGACCTGGTATTGCAGGGCTTCCAGGACCGGTGCAAAAAAAAACAGAAAAAAAAAAAAAATTGTGCAATTGCAAAGCCCTGACTATAACAGCCAACGCACAGGTTTGGGTGTGTGCTCAACTGCCATTCATGCCACCAAAGTTATTCTACCAGATAGGCATCTCTAATGGAGAGCAATTAGAGGGGATTGACCTCTGTCCACCAGTGCTTCCTGTCTCAGTGAATCCCAGGAATAACAGGCTACTCACTAAACATCCACTCCCTAGCCACAAGCCCATTGTGCTTGTGGGTGCTTAGGAAGCAGTCAGCAGCTGTAAGGATGGAGCTGTGAGCAGATGCAGGAGTCATTTCCCCTTCGCCCCATCCCAACTCCCAGCTCTAAGGCAGACAGAGCAGTGATGAAATGCAGTAGCTGTTCACTCCTACCCTCATGGCATGATGTTATACCAGGGGAATGAAATGCAAAGGGGAGTTTAAAGCTGGCAAATAGCATGCTGGAATTTTCCCAGGGCAGGAGGTTAATGCCCCTGTATTTGCAAACGGCGCAGTGTTGCTTTTGTTTATGGGGAGAGATACCAGGAGGAGCTGGGGCAACACTCAGATTGCACTTGGACAGGAGATAACCTTTCAAAACCACTCTCTGTTCCAGAAATGTCCAAGGCCTGGATCCTGCTGTAAAACAGTGCAGCTTCCTTGCCTGAGAAGGAGCTAACCTGGTTTATTCCTTTTGCAAAGGCTTCCTTTATTACAGAGACACTGGAAGCATCAGGGAGTTTTTTTATGCAGCGCCCAATTTGCAAACTTGGATTCCCAAAATGATGCAAGTAAACCAGCAATTAGGCACCTAAATTTATTGTCTGAAGATCTAATTTCAGACCTAAGGACGTAGGGGACACAAAGGCACAGAGTTAGGTGACTAACCCCCGTTGACTTTCAGTGAGCAGCAAGCATGTAATTGCCATTAATGTCTTCGAAAAGCTCACCCATTGGTTTGGGTAAGGGGCTGGGCATTTTATCATCTCTCTATGATCAATATAGAGACCCCCCTCCAACCACCACCATCATCATCATCTCTCCTGATCACACGTCTCCACAGCAACACAGGGAGCCAGCTACCTGAAGTTCGTGAGACACTAGGAAAATATATACATCTTCCCAGATTTACCAAGCTCCATGTAGTTGGGAACAAGGGGCGCCTTTGTCAGACCATCACCATTAAACGTTCATCCATAACGTCCTCATAGCCCATTACTTCTTGAATAGGAAATTACTAAGATTGGAGTTGATCAAAACTCAGAAATTATTTTCCATGGGACGTTGGGACATGACAAGAATTGTTGTTATGCCAAACCGGAACAAAAGCTAGCTTGTTTTTTAAATGCCCCCATCACCTGATATTCTGAAAAGTTTTTCAGGAAATTTCAAGTTTGAGAATCTCCCCCACCTCCCATTTTGGTTCCAACGATTTCTAAATTTAACTTCACAATTCCAAGTGTCATTTATAATGTATTTATGCTTTTCACTTCCATATGTTAATTTTTAAACCATTTTATGACATGTTAGTAGCAGTACTGCATATAACATTTTCCCTCACAAAGCATCCAACTGTTCAAAGACCACATTTCGGTTAGCACTAAGTTGCAGTTGCCGTTAAGATTAAAAAAATAAAATTAAAATATTTGAATAATTTTACTGTTGTATTATATTACAGCACAAACATAGCCATCATGCATCTGATACCCAGAAACAATATAAAAATAATTTCAAACCAGTCTACAAATGAATGCCCCTTAAGTTGAAGTGCAAGTCAGAAATAAATCTGGAAGGCTGAGACACAATTTAAATGCTTTTGCCACACAAAACATTTTCCAAAAAAAGATATTTTGGGGAAAATATTGGCATATGGGGGTGGGGAGGAATCCAACTATTTTTGGACTCTGGGTTTAGTGGATTTATCAGATTCCAGGTGAGTTTGTGGCAGGAGGTCATTTGTTTGAAATTTTTTGGACCAGCTGTCACTAGGAGCTGGGCCGTCACACGCTACAGGCCTTGATCAACTAGGTCATGCCCCTTTCGAGTCATCTTCTGCCCAGCTCCCAGGGCCAGAGCCCAGGAGGTTGTGGCACAGTCCAGGGCCCGGATTCAGCGGCGACCTACCCCTCAGATGCCTTGTCACACTGAATAATTGAAAGCACATGTCACAGCCACAAATATTTAATAGTTCATTCATCAAAAATTTACTCCCGTTAAAGACATCACTCACAAGTTGGGAAGGCTGGAGGGAAGGAAGCTGGGGAGACCCAGCGAGGGGGCTACAAGAAGTCCTGTGGGGGTGGTTCCCTGCCTGAGAAGATCTTGATCGGTTCTTAAATTAGGTCGCTCCACACCTCCAGGCACCAGGTCCTCCTACCTGAGCTCCCGTCAGGAAAGGGCACGAGGCAGGCAGAGCTCGTTACAGCCGGGGATGGGGGTGAGTCAGAAGGAATCCCAAAGAAAGCTAAAGGGGCTGTAGTGGCACAGCACTCACTTCCCTGCGTGCGCTGAATGACTGATGGAGGAGGATCCTCCGGGGGAGAGACGGAGAGAAACTAGCACAGACCCTGGAGACCCTTGGAAACGCCGAATTAGTTCCACATCTCCTGGCTCCGCGGCTGCACGCTGCCCAGCAAGCATTAATGTTTAGTGATTAATTTCAGACAGTCCCTCAGGCCTAGACATCAGAAGGCGATGCTCCACAAACAGCCAGCCGAACAGATGGACGTGGGTGGACAAGGGTACCCCTCAGCCACCTCCAGGACCCCGTTAGCTCAATGACATGAAGCGTCCTGCAGTAGAAGCAGAGGTGAAACCACGGCTGCCATTTGTGATGGACGTCTTGCGCTGCAGAGTCTGCCGTGGTGTGTCTGCCAGGGCCCTTCAGCCTTGGCCACTTCTGGAAATGAGATGCACGAACCCAGCCAGGCACTGCTGGGCCGGGCGAGCTGCGTGCACTGCGATGGCTTCGTTCCTTTGCTCGCAAGCCATCAGCCCATATGGCCCGGAGGTCTGTAACTCTGCCACCGCAGGGAAAGATCGGAGGAAGAGATATGAAATGCCGCCCTACTTAACAGGGTTTATGTAAGGAGCTTGTCTCCATGGCAGGATGGGAAAACGGAGGGAAATTGGAAGTGACACTTTAAACCACTTCTTTATAGGCGAGTCCTTATTGCTGGCTAGATGAGACATCTTAAAGACATCCAGCAAGCCATTGTAGCGGAGAGCCATCTTAGAAATGCATCCTCAGACCGACGGCCCTGCTATGCTGAAAGGTCCCCTCGCTGGAATCGGTTCCAAAGGCAAGCTCTGGCCTGCTGGAGCCAGTGGCTTTGTGGAGAAGTCTTACAGGCTCAGAGCAATGCAGCCCCTTTGTGCACTAACCTGGGTGTAGATAAGGGTGGTGACGCCCCAAGACACTAGGCAGTGCAGGATGTCGGGGCAAGCTCCATGGACTGAAAGGTTCCCATCACTGAAAACAGAAAAGCGAGGGGAGCAGTTTGCAGGGAATATGCACTGGAAGCAAAAAGCCAGGAGACCCAGCAATCAATATGGCCCCAGGAGAAAGGAGGGAGATGATGCTCCCTGAGTCCTGGGCTCATGGACTGGCAGGCTTGCGGGGTTTGTGAGCAAGGCTACTGCTCACTGCTGTTTCTTTTTTACCGGACTGCTGTGCTCCCAGGACTGCCACGGCCTTTTTTTTTTTTTTTTGTAAGCAAATAAAGCTGCACTAAGAATAGAGCTGATTCATATAAAACTGCTTCCTTAACAGCTGCTGGTGTCACACTTCATCAGCTCTGAGGAGATGGTGGAGGACTGCCCCATTCCCCTCCACCCATTTGCAGGCTTCAAGATTTCCTTCCAGCATTTTAGAGAACAGTAGCAAGAAGGTGGATTTTACAAAGCCACAAAGTCCAAGCCAGATGCCATGTGCCTTGCAGAATGTCAACATTTTGAAGCAGTCAAGGAGGTCACCAAAGCCCCATGCTCAGGGAAGGTGCAAAACATTGTGGGATACCACTTTGTAGAACAATCAGCTAAGCTGATGAAGAGAGGCAGAGAGATGCATCCTATACGGACAAGCTTGAAACCAATGTGGATTTTAGCTCTGTTTTACACCTGGCTAAGTTTGCTACTGATTGAGCAGGGCTAAGCTGGCTTTCAGGGTAGGTGTCAGCTCTCCTCTGCCTTTTGGAACCAGTGCTAGGCCATTCTTCCTGGCATAAGTTTCATTTGTGCAGGTTCCTGGTATCTGAGAGTGATGGAGCCACTGTAGATTTGCAGGTCCCTCATCATCCATGTCCCAGAATGGCTAGGGAATGGGCGGTGAGCATGTGGCAGAGTGCAAGCTTGGTGCTCAGCGTTTGGACTCTTATCACAAGCTCCTAGATATCTAGAACAGGGCTGGAAATGCTTTCTTTGGGGATGTTGATGTTTCCTGTCTCTGGACGAATCTGAGAATACAGCCACCAGTGCTGGCGGGTGGTTGTGGTAGCTCAGATGGTAGGCTGGGACTTGGGAGATTGGGGTGAGAGACTTTGCTTTACCATAGATTCTCCTGTATGAACTTAGGCAAATCATTTAGCCCGTGTCTACACTACAGCCCTTGCTTTTACCGGGAATAATGCAATAGCCTATTAAAATAATAATCAGGTGTATTTTTTGTACCGTTTTAAGCCTGTAATTACTCCTTCTGCATCTGAATTGAAGCCAGCAACATTTGTGGCCTGTTTCACTTCCTGGTTCTCATTCACTGTTGTTTGGGTCTCTCTTGCTGCAAGGGAAGGCTTGGATTTCCATTTCAATATTTTCCTTTGAAATAACATTTTTTCTCACGCTAGATTTGGTAACCCCTGTCCCTCATTTATTTAACAAAAACGAAATGCTGACTAAATTGCTTGACGGCTTCTCTTTAATTATGAATAATTTTTTTTCCTCCTCCCCTTTCCCAGAGTTTTCGCATCTCTAATTAACATTTTCCTTAATTGATTTTTTTAATGGCCACTTTGCATTCTACTCGCAGGGGGCTGCAACCAGTAGGTTCAGCTTTCTGAATAATTAAGGGACTTTAACTGGGAAAAATACAGTGACCACAGGTGGATCAGATTCTGGGGTGAGGGGTTTTGAGGGGGAAAGAGAAAAACCAGATGTTCTGTTTGCTGTTGGGAAGAGGGGTCCTTGGGTTGTGGTTTAATGCAGCTCAGCTTTGGCAGGTCCCTGGGTAAGGGGGTTGCATTACCCAGCTGCCTGTAAATGCCATACAGGAAATGTGCTTGTTACCAGGTTAGTTGCACCTCTGCCCCTTCTCTGCTCTCCCCCTCGGCTGTCTTCACCTGCTCCAGGAAGGAGTCGTCCAACATAGGATCACAGAATCACAGACAATGAGAGTGGAAGGGGCCTCAGGAGGTCACATCTTGTCCAACCCCCTGCTCCAAGCAGGACCAGCTCCGACTAGATCATCCCAGCCAAGGTTTTGTCCAGCCGGGTCTTAAAAACCTCCAGGGATGGAGAGTCCACCACCGCTCTGGGTAACATGCTGCAGTTTTACTGCCCTCCTAGGGAGGAACACATCCACTCTCAGCCTGATTGCTTGACTACTGTCTCCCCCTTCCCCCAGGTGACCACTGCTCTTGTCCAGCAGGCCTGATGACGCTGAGCCCCCCACGGTTCTTCTCTTCCGCAGCTTGTGCCCAGAAGTGAGGCAGCTTTCCTAGACCCAAGTGTTGCTTATTTTAGCAGTAGGAATAAATACACTTTTCACAGGGGGAGGACTCTAAAACAGCAGATCACACGTGTCCGTCTTACCTAGAGCCCTAGCATCCCGTGACAGGGACCTAGGCAAACCTCACTTCCTCTCACGCCCCGGCAGTAGCTTGTCAGAACGATGCCCCTTGAACCACTACTGTCTCGTTCTTGCTTTATCCTGAGAGACAGACCTCTTTCATTCTGCCTGAGGTCTTCTGATCCTTGATGCACACAGGCCCTTTCCTGTCTTGATCCCAACCAGTTTTGCAAGTTGGGAATGGAGGAAAAACCACCTAAGGTAACCATTCTGAGATTGGGCAACTCCTAGCATTTGTAGAGAGGGCGGTTGCGGTTATCTCAAGCTGTCCCTTTTCCTCCTCCCTTGTTTTTTCCAGACAGATGCTGGTGAGTTAAACCACTGTAGTCATACAGAAAGCTCTCCTTCAGTAACCAGATGGTGTCACGCATTTTGGACCTCATATACAGAGCGACTCCAAATCACTTTGCAATGCAGCCCTTCCACCCAACTATGGCTCATTTATATCTCCTATCACTGCATGGAAATGAGAGCACTAGGACAGAGTTGTCACAAGCCTCTGAGTCTTGTAGTTACCTAACATCCCTGATGGAGGAGGCTCTGCTGTGATAGAGGGAGCTCTGTCTCCACCCTCATAGTGAGGAAGCTTTCTCAAGGGCTTTGCAGGACACCCTTAGTCTGCTTCCCTTTAGAAACTCATTCCACACTTTGCTCCCTCCACCTAAGAGAGCTCTGTCTCCAGCTTTTGCAAGCTGCACGCTGGGCTTCAGCAGCTCCAGGGCCTGGAGGAGAGCTGCCTTGACATGGCAGGGGTAGAGCCACAGTCATCTGATGCAGCAGGGTCCCTCCTTCTTTCGTATGACAAAAATGGTGTCCTGTATCTTTGTGCACTTTGATGGCCAAGAGCTCCCGAATCAACAAAAATGCCAAAGATGTTACCAGGGATTGCTACGTGGAAGTGGCTCTCTTCGAACCCAGGGTCCCCTCCTAGTGATGGCTTTGAAGATGCCAAATGAAGCCCGGAGAGTAGGCAGCCCTGAGTCCCCAGCACCATCCACCTCTAGGAGTCGGCTTGATGCCCCACACGTCCCTGCACCCCTCAGCCCAGAGCCCCTCCTGTCATACACAGAGCAGCACGTTCCTCCACATCTCTTCCCTGCTCATTAAGGCCAAGTTTAATCAGATCAATGGCTGAGTGAGTAGCACACTCCTAATGAGGAGCCAGCTCAAGCTGCTCCTCATTATCTTCATCCAGAGAAGCTCATTGCCCCCTTCAGCTGCTGCCTGCCTGTCTGCCTGCAACCATCATGTCTCTGCACCAAAGGGACTGGGGCTGGGGAAAGACTCCTCTGATGAGACATTTCACAGCCACTTTGGGACCTGGCGTGGTGTCGAAGCTAATGCAGCATTGGCTTGGCAAGTGCTCGAGAGGCGCCGTCAGTCGCAGGGAGAACAAGGAGCCAAGTGTGACTAGTACGTGGGTGGAACCGCGGCACGGCTTCCCCCAGCCAGTGGCAGAAATGGCTCATCAGACCTGTCAGGGCAGCTGCTGTGTTGAGCTTGGGAGCCCAAGAGGGTCAGGAGGTCTCAGGCCAGGGATCCCATTGCAAAGCAAAAGGTGTAGGCTGCTAGAAATGACCCCTGAGCACAGGTGGATCTAGAGTTTTCAAAAGAGGGGTGCAACTGGTGAGGGGCATCATCACATAGGAAACAACACCTATGTGTCTCCAGTTAGAAGTCAACTAGAAGCTTTACTAATACAGTCAGGGCTACAGGATTCAGTTTAACGTTGAAGCAAAAACTAATATAACTTCACTGGAATGCACTGAAAACAGTCTGCAGGGGTGTGAAATAGGAGCTTCATTCCCAGGAGCAGCAAACAGACAGCAGACTTGCAGAACAAGGGCTAGCTGGATGGGTGGAACATGAAGACCATTAAAAAAAGAGAGGCAGGTGAAAATGTACCAGTGCACAGCCCGCGCTCCAGGATCTGCCTTTTTGCTCTAAAAAAAGGGAGAGAGAAAACAAAGAAAGAAAGAGAAAGGGGAAGAGAGAAGGAGGAGGGAGAGAAAGATGTAAGGAAGATGGCGGTTTTCCCCGAGTGCCCGGCTGGCCTGGGAGAGGATGGAGCGGCGTCTGCAGGCATTTACTGCTCCTGTGGTTTCTGACATCTGACCAGCCACGCTCAGAGAGGGCCAGGAAGGAGACTTCCAGCAGCCGCCGGCATGCAAAGACAGGCCTGACGGGCAGTTTGATTAGGCACTTCACACTTTGCTCTCTGCTTGGGGCTTAACTCTTTGGAGGGTGGCTCAGGGCCTGGCAGTCCTTCCACCTCCCTGGCATGGCCTCCGTGTGTTAATGAGCCGGGCTGGAACGGAGCCGGGGCACAGCAAGCAGCAGAGCCAGGGGGCTGGGTCGCGGACTGCAGGGCTGGCCGCCTGGGAGGTTCTCTCCCCTTATGGAAATGCATGTTCAGGGCAAGCTCAGCTGATGCATTTATTACTGTCAAGATCTGGCGGGTGCCAGCAGTCTTGGATTCGTCAGTGATGAGAGGCGAGCAGTGCCAAGTTCCTGTGAGCTCCTTGCTGGTCCAGAGCAAGGGATGGAGCTCCCAGCTCTACCCATCACATCTGCTCTGCAAGGGCATCTGCATAGCATGGACGCAGTTCCCAGGGCCCTTTCCCCGCATATGCTGCACCAGTGGTGGCCTTAGGGTTGTTGGGGCCCTGGGCAAGAGAGTCATTTGGGGCCCCTTAGAGAGACTCAGGTAAATACTGACCCACCACAGTGGTACTGTGGATCTTTTTAATATTCTTTGGGGGAAGTAAATAAACAGCTGAGTGTTAAAATGCAAATAGAGCCACTTCCTTGCAAAAGCGTCACCCTCCCAAAAAACTGTTGCAAAATTTTGGGGGGTCCTGGGCGGTCACCCGGTTTGCCCTTCCCTGCTGGCTGCACTGTGGAAAACTTGGGTGGATTTGCTTGGGGCAGGTAGAGGGACATCCCTGTTGTGGAGCAAGGGCCTCTAATACCTTCCTCATCACACAGGGGAAACTAATTACCCACCACACGGGGGAAGCAGGATCTATTCACTGGGCCCAAGGAGAATCCTCCTCCTCTCCAGAGTTACGTGCATGGGTGTTTTAGCAGGAGTGGGGCATAGGATGCATTTGAACACTTTGGTGAGCAGAATGGCACAGGGGTGGGAGGCAGCAGGGCTCCTGAATGCCAGCCCTAGCCCAGATCCACAGACTGACCTCGCCCAAGAGACTTCCTGCCGGCCAGCCCCGAGCTCCCAGCGCTCAGGCCTCCAGAATCCCAAGCACATCTTTGCAATCATGAGATGTCAGCCCTCGCAAGTGCCTGGGTCTGTTTTATTTGCCCTGCGGCACTGGAACAGTCAAGTCTCCCCTATCCCTAATTTACTTGGCAACTGGGAAGGCAATGCTCACTGAGATCCTTGTAGGGGTTTAGAAGTGTTAGGGATCACGGCAGAGACTGTGGCACTTTGGATAACGGCAAAGGCCCATACCCCTCACATTGCACTGTCGTATCCCCAGTGGTGAAAGAGGGACTGTGACCCTCCTGCCCTGCTCTGTCTCCCAGTGGGTTTAGCTAATGCTTGTAAAGAGGCCAGCTGCCCAGCAGGACACTTCTGAGCAGGGCCCCTGTATAGCATAGTCCACCTGCACTGTCTCCAATGTCTGTCAAGGTCGAGGCCAAGCTGGCAGCTCTAGCTCCCCCCTTCCCCTGCAATCCATCATCTTCCCCTTGAACATGGGGAAAGCAGGGGAGGTCATTGGGAGCCCTGTCATGAAAACAAACAGCTAGGCATGAATAAATAACAGGGAGGTGTAAGAACCAAGCGGAGGAGAGCAAGGCAGCCCTCTCCTTGGGAATTAATGAAGCAGCGCAACTGGTGCTGTGCCACAGAGCTGAGGTGGGGAGAGGCCTGCCTGGCATCTTGTCCCAGGGCAGGGGACCAGTATCGTGTGTGTGGCCTTTTCCCAGCTGGGATATGGTGCTCTCCTTTGACTGCCCTGCCTCAGCATCCATGAGGGGTCTATACATCAGCAGCTGAGCTCTAGCCCAGAGGCGACTGCATGTTCACGGTGGGAATGAAGCTGTGTATCATCCCTGCGATGCTTCATGGAGTCGTCCTCTAGGAACTGGTTCCTGTCCTAGGCTGCAAACTTCACCCGCTGTGTGCTAGCAAGGGGGCTCCTGGGGACATTTGCTTCATTATAGCCTGGCACCCAAATCTCCTAGGCCTGACACAGCCAGATGCCTCCCCTGCCCAGGCAGCCTCGTCTCCATGCACTGGGTGCCCTCTGAGTCTACCGCCAGGGGCTGTACCCTTATGCTTTGCCCTTGTTTGCTCTCAGTCCCTGCAAAATGCCCTTATGTGGATGCAGCAAAACTCTCTGTGTTTCTGATTCCTGTCCAGGCAGGCAAGGGGAAGGGGCTCCCTTCCAAAAACCTGGCAGGGTGCTGAAGGCGAGGAAGAAAGGCAGGGCAGCTTAGTGGCTAGGTGAGATGCGGCAGAGCCAAGTCTGCTCTGCTGCCGCTTTCCTGCGTGACCTTGGGGGGTGTCACTTCAGTCCCGTGCGGTTCAGCTCCCGGTCAGCAAAATGCGGCTAGCGGTACAGGGTGCTATCCAGGGGGAGCAAGCCGTGGAGTGGGCCGTGAGGACCCGAATGTGTTGAGGGCCTCCAACAATAAAGCAGAGAGAGAAGGGCCTGTGGCAGGAGCCCACCGCTGCTGGCTGTATCCATTTAGGAGGCTGCACCCAAAAGTCTTCTGTGATGAATTCCCCATTCCTGCAACCCCTCATGGCTTCCCCCAGAAGAAATCCCAACCGAACACAAATGCCCTGGACCCCCTTGCTGCTGCCCAGGCTCTTCCCAGCAGATGCTGACTCTGAGCTGTTACCTGGAGACCCTCAGGGCCACTCTCCCAGACAGGATGGCTCACAGGATCAGGCCACGTGCATGACAGAGAAGCCAGGTAGGCTGATTATTTATATAGTGTGAGAAGCGTTGGTGGTACGAGGTGAACGGTGCCAAAGCAAATAACGATGCAGAGAGCTGGGGAGCTAGCGAGTGAGAGACACCGGCGTGACTGGATGATCCTGCAGTGCTGAGCGAACAGTCAGGGGCTAAAAAGCAGTTTGCACCACAGCTCACAAACTAAGCACCTATGCATGCCTGGGGACACCCCAACCTTGGCACCACCTCCACTGCCCAAGCCCAGGCCCACATCAAGGTGGACCTTAGCTGCAGGGAGAGGGTAGGACTCAGCATCTTTTCTGCCCCGTGTCTCTTCAGCAGCTTGCTTGTGTTACCTGCCAGCTGAGTGCAGGAGAGTGGAAAGACCCCTTTGCAGCCAAGAGCTTTGGTAAGGAGGGAGTGTTGGCCCCAGCAGTGCCAATCTCGTGTCATGGACTCCGTCACACTGCATGGGTCAGGTTCATTGTGCCAGGCACCGTCATATACCTGGCAAGAGGCAGTCCCAAAGGACTTACAGGCGAAACATAGAGGACAAAGAGAAAGTGGCAAAAAGGGTTATTTATAGGCCCATTTTACAGATTGGAGACCACAGGCCCAGGGAGAGTAAGTGGCATGCCCATGGTCACGTGAGAGGGCAGTGGCAGAGGCAGGCATAGCGCTCAGCTCCTGTGCCAAACCAGGAGGCCTCCTTCCCCCCAGCAGGAAATAGGGCAGTTCCTTGCTCACACGTCTGTCCTGTGCCAGCAAAGCAGGGAGGTGTTGTGAGGTGCAATCTGGACCCCCCCTGCTTTCTGGGAGTGGATCCATGACCCAGACAGCTCCTTTTGCACAGGCTGCCAAAGAGCTCTGCCCTGCTCCCACCCCGCGGAGCACTCGGTGCCTGGCAAATCTGCTCTGCCCTCAGTCCTCCAGCTTCATCCCAGTCCTCCTTCATTAGCTGCCCAGCCTCAATGCGCTCAGAGGAGAGGGCTCTGCTCACAGCTCCCTCCCAAAAAGGAGCAGTCAAGCTTCCCTGGCTCCTGCATTTGACAAGCTGCCGCGTTTGATGGCTGCTCCTGGTTAAGAGAGAGCGTGCACGCTGTACGGTCCGTCCATCTCCGCGGCACGGCCTGTCCATCATCTCCCTGTCTGTCTTCATTACCTGCCCTACCTCCAGATTTATCCATCTGTCTTGCTGACCAGGCAAGTGTCTGTCTGGCCGCATGCTTGTCTCTCTGTCCCTCTGCATCCATCACTCTGACAGTTCATTTCTATCCATCATAGGCCAAGCTGTCTTCATTATTCATTGCCTTCCCCTTGGTATCTATTTATCCATTGTGCTTTCCACCCATCCGTCTCTCTCAATGTCTCTCTTGGGGCTGGGGGGTGAGGGGAAGCGTTTAGAAAATATCGCTTCCTGGTTTGAGTGCTGTGCGGAGTCTCCTCTTGGGCAGCTTGACCCTGCCGGTCTCCGCTGACTCATCCATGGTTGCATCCAAAGAAAAAAAACAGCCCTCTCTTCAAGATTTTGTGGTCCTTAGGGGGCCAGGGATGGATAATAAAGCCCATTTGCCTCTAGGCAGGCAGCTCAGATCAGTCCTGCAAGCCTGAAGAGTGGTTAGACAGTGCAACGCTGTTGGAAACAAAGCCCTGCACAGGGAGACAGGCAATTCCTGTGAGTGGAGTTTGGTGGGCCTCAGCCCTCTTCTTGAGGGAGAAGTATCCACACCACAACTGGCTGCTGTAACCAAGAAGCCAGCAACTAAATGACCCCTGGGAAACAACTCGCCTGATGGTCTCTGAGGACAGCAATGGTGTTTGTGTCAAGGGAGAGAAATCCGTGTAAACCACACCGGGGAAAACCTCTCTCTACAGTTCAGGGGTCGGCCGAGCGCCAAAAACACCCGCAACCTCCGCTTGTAAGATGTGGGCGTGCCAAGAGTGGACGGTGGGGAGCCACAAAGGGCCTACCCCAAGGCACACATGCCAACAACAGGCCTTTGCATGCCACACGCTAGCACCCGTGCCAGGGGTTGCCTACCCCTGCTCTAGTTCCTGGTGATGAGTCTGTGGCTGATTCTAGCTCATGGACTTCATCCTTTAGGTGAAGTGGTAGAGGCTCCCACTTGCAGTACTATCAGACAAGGATTCAAATCCAGATGTTAGCCCAACTGGGTTTCGTTATAAAAAGGGGCCTGTTTTACGGACTGAAAGGGCACCAGTCTCTAAGATAACCAAGCGGATAGTTCACGCTGCTGTTAAACTCACTCCCAAGAGATAACGTGCAGACAGCTTCTGAGCCGTGAGTTCTGTGTTCTCCCATCCTCCAGTCCTAATACCCCTCAGACAGTGTTGAACTCCCAAGGCAGGAGGAGGGGACAGCGAGCCTAGCCTCTGAGTTATCTGATTTGTGATGCTGTTCCAACAGTGTCATGAACACAGCACATTCTGTAGGGGCCTGGTACCTGCTTCATTGTTCATGGAATATATAAGGCCACATATAAAATACACCCTAAAACCCCCCAATGGTATTCTACAAAAGCAAAGAACTACAGTGTAAACACGCTGACGTTTCCGTGTCTCCTCCCTGCACGCTGCCGCTGCCGACAGAAAACATACACCATAAAAAATAAATAGATAGAAACTTTGGTTGCTTGTCTCAAGTCATCTCATCAGCTTCTGCACACAGCTGCAGTCAGCAATCATGCCACGCATGCTACGCCACCCCGATGAGACCGTTGCTCTGTCTTCTCCCATAACCTGCCTTCTCACTCCTCTGCCTAGAGTTTGGTAATGCTATTCATCTTATGACACACAAATGAGTTCTTCCAGGCTGCAAATCAGAGCATGAGGTAAACCGAGGAAAAAAATATTGGGCTTTAATGCCTTTGTTGTTTGAGGCTTTTTTTTCATAGAATGAGGATTCCAGAGACATGAAATCAGTTTTTCCACGGCACTGAGAAAATGATCTATCCAGGCAAAATCTGACTTCTCTGGGAGGTGCTTATGAAGGAAGACAAAGTACAACTTCAGAAGCGAAAGAATGGCGCACAGCTTGAACTCCAGCTTTGTCTCCCTTGTTTACCAGGCACTAAGCAAGCCCTGCCTGGAAGTCTCTGCAGCCCGCAGAGCCATCTAGTGGTTGAGTATTATATTGCAAGTGTGTATCATCACACGCAGCTCTGGGGACGGACCTCAGTGGGGATATAAAGGGGCCATCTAGAGCAATTTAAAATAAGGTTCCCCTTGGTAAACTCAAAACTGCCCTAAAAAATGCCAGCTCTTAATTTGCACTTGTATTTTTTTTTTTACTACAGAAAAATACTGGAGCGATTCTTCAATTGCAAGGACCTCTGAAAGACCACGGCAGGTCAAAATGTTTTTAATGCTATGAATTTCTATTTGAAATCTTTAGGTTTTCCCTTGTGGGTCATGTTTGCACACCTACCAGTGCTAGGAGCACATGGTGCCTTGTAACACCCTTGCAAGGATCTCAAGGCCCCCTGATCGAGAATCACTGAGCTAGCAGGGGGACACCCCGCTTTTGGAGACAGGAGGGAATCGCCTCAGGTTGGGAAAATTGTTCTGTTCCTGCGTTGCATTCAGCCCTGGTCTTCTCCGCGGATGCAGAAAAATGAGCTGGCCTCCTGGGGTGGTGTATTCTTGTCACGTGGACTGTCGTAGTCTGGGACCATCGACCCATCACACTGTCGAGTCACTAATCAAATATAAATGCCATTGGTTACTTGAGGCCTCATCTAGGCCAGGACTTAGGCACCTAAATATGGATTGAGGAAGGCTTCAGGGGCTGGAAGTTCCCTTTGTGCCTGTAGCTCGGCCTCTGGGCATGCACGGGAGTGACTTGGCTGGGGCAGCAAGATGTCGAGCCCCTATTTAAGCCACACTTGGATGCAGAAACTAGGAGGAGCCCGGTGCAGTTAGCATGTTCTAGGCACACCTAAAATTCAGCCTCGGCAGCACCTCCCTTGAGGGTACCAGTGTCCTGCTTTGGACCTGGCTGTTTGGAGCAGGGTTGGCCCAGCCTCCACGAGTTACCACATGTTGTTGCCGAGCCGCGTCACCCGCCTGTCTTTTTGTCAATATGTAATATGCAGACATCCAGGATTAGAAGCTGTCCCAGTTTCCGTTGCTGTTTACAATAGTCTCGTACCTTCAGGGCTTGGTTGAGTTTTGCTTTCCTGTTTTTTTCTCCAGTAACGTTACCAGCCAGTCTCCCAGAATGCAGCTTGGGGTCTCTCTCCTTGTTTCCAAACACATTTTTCAGGACACACATCTCAGATCCATACCCCCGCCCCCGTGTAATTGCCTATTTACCTACAAGTTCGTCCTTCCTCGCTCAGGCACAGGGAGTTGTTCGAGCTGCCAGTCCCACACTTCACAAAGCTCCCTCATCCTTGAGTCCTCCTGAATTATTGACTGAAAATACAGTCGTAATTACACCCTCTCAACTTCGCTCACACCAGTTCCCCGGGAGCAGCTACCGTCTGCCACTGTTGAACCAATAATCCATGTCCGGATAACTCTCAAGTGAATCACGCGCCTCTGGGGAGCACTGGGTTCGTTTGCTGTAATGAGGTTTGGAGTCAGTTGATGCAGGGCAGGGCACTTCAAGTCGGTCCCTGCGTGGTATAAGGCAGCCTAGATCCACTTGTCCATTGGCATGATTAGAAACCTCTAGCTCCGCTCTCCCTTTTAAATGGCACTGTGGGTGTGACATAAGGGAGAGGGAATTGCCCGGTGCTCTAGACATCGAGTTGCAATTCAGCATCAGTGGGTCCAAAATTTGGGGGCCCAAATTTCCAACAGTGACCTCTGACCTTGGCTTTCAGGTCACCCAACTGGAGACACACGTGGTGGACAATTTAACAACCTACCCCTTCTCCCCCCCTGCCTCTCCCAAACTAAATTAAATCTGTACATATCAACATTAAAACATACCTGTAGCCCTCTGCTCCTGGCACCAGGCGCTGAAGCAGTGTGGGAGCAAGAGCCCTACTTGCCCTTCAAGCCTGCCACGGTGAAGATGTACGGCTAGGCTCTGCTGGGCTGGGCCAGATGATCTGTGCCTCAGTCAGCTGAGCATGTCGGGGGTGAGCTGTGCTTCACCCGGCTCTGTGATGAACATGGTATTTAAGGGCCTTCTCACTTGGAAGGACATGGGGCAGAGCCCGCAGAGGTATAATGGCCCTACGAAACTGGGGTGCTTGACTCCTCCCTGCTTCCTTCACAGCCAGGCTGCGGAGACAGAGAAGGATCGCAGCGCGCCAGCCCCCAGCCGGAGCCGTCTGCCTGTACAAGCTAAGAGCAAGGCGCTCGCATCCAGCATCCAAACCACGTCAGTGCTTTGAGTGCAGCGGGGCCAGGCTGTCCAGCCAAGGAGCTGCCGGCTGGCTGTCCTCAGGTCACAGGTGCCGGCCTAGCCCAGCCGCCACAGCACAGATTAATAGCAAGCAGCATCGGCCATGGGTAGAGTCTCGCTCTTGTAACCCCACGGGTGATTCAGAGGCCAGCTTTGTCCCTGGTACCCTCAGCCTGGAACAGCAGCAGAGATTGAGCAGACGCTGATGTGAGGCACCCTCTTTCATTACTGAGCTGTAAACTCAGCACACCAGGGAGCACTGATGCACAGCTAGAGTCGTGGAAATGAATTAACTCCAAAGTGGCCATGTGCCTTTTTTAAACTTCGGCTCTGAATTCCCTGGGCTTTTTTTTTTATTTTTGGCGGTCCCGGATAATAAGGCCCTTCTGCATCCCCCACTAGCAGCTGCAAAGAAAAAGGCCTTGCACCTGTATGCAAGTAGCATCCGCCTCCAGTCCAGATAAAAGCCTGCAGATCTCTTGCATGTCCTTAGCTCGGCTCAGCCCCGGTGTCCCTGATGTGCCGAGTTGGAAGTGCTGCAGGCACTGGATGGGCAGGCTGGTTATTTTCTGGAGGGACAGGAAATAACTCATTTTCAGCACATTTTATTTGGGAGGGAAAATTAACTGCTCAACCACACAAATGTTTTCACTTCCCTCAATACTAAAAAGAGCACGTTGTGTTTAGAGAAGCAACTTCCACCCAAGGGTCTTTCAGTGCCGTATAACACCGCATGGCCATGCTCACTGGGAGGTGGCAGAGTGGCTCCTTGACAAATGGGGAACTGAGGCATGGAGCAACATATAGTCAGAGAGGAGCATGAATGGGAGCTACAAGCTGTCTCATGGTTGCCTTGTGCTCTTAAATCTCTGCCTGTTGATATTCCCTCAATGTTTCTTGTCTTGGGGTTGTCTCCAACTGGAAAGTTACCAAAATAACTATTCCAAAAAAGAATTGCTTCAGTTAGTTATTTCCGTATAAGCCCTGACTTGGGTTATTAGTGGGGGTTATGCAGAAATAATTACCCTGGAATAATTATTCAACAACATCTGTTTTCATGCACAGACAAGCCCTTTGCTTGTACTCCATGTGGGATGATCTTTCTGCCCTATGTTTGTACAGCATCTAGCACAATGACCCCAGGTACTATTGTGTTAAAATGAATAATTTAGAATAAGTAAATAACAATAAGAATTAAAATTAGGTGCTTGGTGTCTCTAAAAACCAGGCTGATGTGTCACTTGCCCAGAACTACACCCTAAGAAGTCAGAGCAAAGGCTAGAAACCAGGCGTCCCGCCTTGTCTATTCAAAAACAGCCATTCTCGAGGGCTATAAAGCAGTCCTCATTGCTGTGCCTCCCTCTCTCCAGGTGCAGGGAGCCTTTCTATGACTTTCTTGTTCATTTTTAATCAATTGGCCAATTCACCACCTGATTTTTTAATAGATAATCTCCAATATTTAATCACTAATGAATGGCTCCCACAATTAATTACAGGGTAAGACCATTCATAATTGGAAACAGATTTGGGGCATGATGATTAGAGATAATGAGCGATCCGTTAGTGTTTGCTGTCTCGAGTTGAATATAGGCTGGGGATTATCGTCTGGGTTATTATTTTTTTTAAATGAATAATGAAGTAACTGATTACTGATGAGTTCATGCCTCGCAGGAGTTGGGAGACAGTGTCACCCACCTGAAGGTGCTGCCAAGTTTGCGTCAGGGGCATTAGCCACAGGAGACAGGATGAAGATGGGCTACTTCCAGTCTGGCTGCGAGTCTTGTACCGTCAAGAAACTGTTACACCAAGATGCATTAAGGATGCGTGAGCTGCTCTCGGCACGACATGGCTCACACAGAAGGTCAATGTGTGCTCATCAGTTAAAATAAGGATCCCCAAATGCTTCTGGGTTCAAGAGTATCTTCTGGCAGATTTTACAGACTTGTGAACTTTGTTAAGTCCCTCAACCCCTGCCGCGCAAACCTGTGGGAGTTCTGCCCTGGCTCCCCGGAGGGCAATTCTGTTCATTTAATGGGCAACCTGCCATCTCTACTGTAGACGTCTATGCTGCCCCAGCTGGGTACCCTCCAAATCTCACCTCCAGCAAACACCAACTCCATCCATCTCTGGAGCCTGGGGTCTATAGAGCTGGTCCCAGCCCCGTTCCCATTTTATGCGCTGAGCCGGGTTTTTCCTTGTACTCACACCTTTTTATCCCATGTAACGCTGCTGCTTACAACTAAATCACCGCTGATTTACACCAGTGCAATGCAGACAAATACTCAGGCCTCCAGTATTTTAAGCCCTCTCTCTGTCTCTCCCTCTCTGGCCTCAGTCATTCCTTGGTGGAACACGTCCCAGACAAGGCTCGAGTCAAACTTAAATTATTGTGATTTGTTTTTCAGTACGAGACCACTCAGACCCAGCAGCAGCCATGCTAGGTGCTCGGCACATCTAAAGCAAGAAAAGACCTTTGCTTGGAAGACTGGTTTAAAGGGACTGGACAGACAAGGGCAGGAGAAGAAACCCCATGACCATAGTCACGCGCTCCCAGTGTTCCCCAGATTCAAAATGAAGCAAAAAAAAGTCCTCTGCTGGCCTGGCTCTAGGCCCAGCCCTCAGTATGCAGCTTAACTTCACCTCTATTTGTGGGTGCTGTGAGGAAAGGAGAGGATTCTCACTTGGTCCTGTGTTTGTACAGCTCCTAGCACGTGAAGTCCCACTCCATGACAGAGACTCCTATAGACGTCATCATCACACAGACAGCGTGTGATACAGTCCGACAACCTGACCCCACGTGTACATTTGAGAAAACAAAAGGCAAGATCCTCGGCCCAGCTGGTCCTTGGTGCGATGCCAGTGGAGCGAACGGCGTAGCAGCCGTGTAGGGTCAGACCCTCGCAGAACAGCGAGTGATGCAGCTCTGGAAGCCCTTACAAGGGAACGGGTGACTGGAGAAGTTTCCACTTGCGCTGCACTATGGAAGTTTGATTTGCAAAACTACTGGACCCTGGAAAATCTTAGTGAAGGCTGATAGGGAAGGAACTGACTTCTGCTTTCTGATAATGATGAGGGCACAGGCGTCATAAACAATGGGCGTGCCAGGGGGATTTTTTTAGTCATTGTGGGCTAAGTCATGGGCCAGGTCCAAGTTCCAAGCTCATCAAAGCAGCTTCCCTTTAAAGGCAGCATCTGAATTACGCTTCTGCTGGAAGCTGTCTTTCGTCCAGCTCACTTAACCGGCTCGGTTGGGCCTTTTGTTGCCTGACAGTGATAAAGAACTGCAAAAGGGAGCTGCTTTCATCCGACACTGAACAAGGAACTGAATTGCTCCCATTGAAGCAGTCTTGCCTCTCTTAAGGCCACTCAGCCTTGGGCTGAGAAGGGTGCCTAGGTTCCCTTCCTGTCTGACAGCCTACTACAGATTTAAAAACAGAGTGTACACAGGGACAGATGGAAAAGACAGGGGAAGAGGGAGGAAAGGAAATTAGGCAGGGGAAGGAAGGAGAGACAAAAAGGTAGCCAAGATAGTGCTTGCAAGTGAGAAATTCCCATCCCCCTGTGCTGACCTACCACTTCTCCAGGCTATTTCACTTAGTTGCTCCTGTTAGGCAAGATTCTTTGTTTCATATCTCTTTGTCCTGTTGAACGCCTGCTGCTCCGCCCCAGAAGGGGCTGCATTTACACAATAGACAGACACGGTTCTTTGGGTGAACAGGACATCTTTTAGTAGACCTAATTTTATAAAATTAGGTCTACTAAAAGATGTCCTGTTCACCCAAAGAACC
>NW_017728935.1:2265810-2283695 GCF_001723895.1 Crocodylus porosus | reverse complement strand
CAGCCCCTTGAAACCTAGTTTTCCCCTCATTCCCTCCAGAGCTCAGTATCACAACAGCCTCAACACAAGGAAGCTCAGCAGGGAGATGAGAGCTCCTTTCCAGCCCTACTTTCCTATGACCTGTGATGCCCTGCACAGACCATGGAGGCTGATCTCCCCCTTCAGCTGTAGGCTGAATGGCGTGACTGTTCCAGGGATGAAGCGGGGCAGGTGGTCTCTGGCTGCAGAGCTCCCAATCCAGCTCTCATTTCACACCTTAATCATGCTGAATATCTCTCCTGATCTCCTGGCCCATCCCGATGGCAGGCACCTAATGCCCTGCGTGCAGACGCCTCATCTGATTTCCATGTCCCCGCCAGCACACAGCAGACGGTCACAGCTCCAATCAGCCCCATCCCTGGCACGGCTGCTCCTTTCTGCAGTGATTTGCAGACTCGGCGAGGTTCATCTCTTCTCGTCACGACTCATTTCTTCTTCACTCAAGCTTTAATTTTTAAAAAGGCATGCTCAGGCGCCGAGGCACTGATACCTGCCGCGGTTGCTGACAGGTGCCTTTGTGTTTGTAAATAAAGCCTGCTGGAAACCCAGTCGGGGCGGGATGGAAAGGGCAGCACGATGGGTCAGGGCACACGCACCGCCCCCTGCTCCAGTGGCTGCTCCGCATATGTTCGTGAAGTCTGGGTCACATGCAGAGAGGCAAATTCCTAACAGAAATCAGGCTCAAAGGACAGTTCACCATGAGAACAGCGTGCCAGGCCCGGGCGCGCTCTCCATCACTGGGAGTCTTCATCTTCCTAATTCGCTGTGACAACGGCTGGGGGCTGGGGGCAGCGACTCTCTGGGCGAAGTCCTGTAGCCTGTGCTGTGCAGGAGGTCAGGCTGTGTGGGGTCCAAATTTTCGCTTCTGGCCTTCTAATCCATGCAGTTATGAGTCACTCCCCGATGGTATCTTCTTTCCCTGAAATCAGTGCTATCTTTGCCTAAAATAAACAGTTCAATCACTGGCAATACTTCATGACTCACAAGCCACCCTGCAGGAACTTACTAGGCTACATGTGAGAGACCCTCTGACAACCAGCGAGTGCTTGTGACAAGACACCCCAGAATCACAAGCCCATCCGCACAAGCCAGGGCAGGGGGGTGACTTGGTCCAGCCTAGGATCCCCACAGCGACCAGCCAGTGCAGCAGGCCCTCCCAGGAGTGCTGTAGTAGGAGACCCATGTTTGCAGTCCAGACATGGGGCCAAAGCAATTTTCCTTCTCATAAAATCTGTGGGAAGGAGCTGATCTCCTGAGGCTGCCCCATACAACCTCATGAAGTCCTGCAGCCTGTTCCCTGCTCCCAGTGCCAGCCTTCATCTATTTTGCACCAATCCTTTTCCAGATGTGTACACATTTGCCTCAGTGGGCAAAGCCAGATGGCCCACTCATGAGATGCTTTTTGTGTGCCCTGGGGATGAGAGGGGGCAGCTGGAACTCCTGGCCCTGTGGGACAAGGGGAGGGACAGCATCTCTCCCCCTCCTTGCAGGCACAGAGTGCCTGGCCAGATGTGGATGGGACACAGTAGATAAGCTCTGGGTACTCATTAAAAAAATGTTCGGGCTGTTTCACCCAACCTCTTCTTGCTTCTCTAGGTGCCCCGCTCTGGGGTGGGGAGGCATGCCCTCTTACACTACCATTCGTAACACTCCTTGGATTGAATGTGACATGGTGATCGTCTTCTACGGGCGGTGGTTTTAATTATAGCACTTCTTTGCACAGGATGTTGGGTATCCTACCCAGCCTTTTAATTGCCTTCTGCCGTTGTTTTGAATGGCAGTGCTTCTTGGCATGGGAAGTGGCCGGCTGGACCATAACGTACTGCAGTCTCCATAGGAATCGGGGTTGGCTTGCCTTTGAAGACCTGAAGATGAGCATGGAACTCATGAATTAAAGAGGTTGAGGGGGTTAAAACCTTCTGGCATCTAAATCTGAGGCTGGCAATGCATGTTTAATGGAAAGCATTATGAGGCAGTGGAAGGACTGCTTCTAGCTGTCCTGGTTGCTTTGCTGATATGGAAATCTGGGCAAGAAACCCCAAGTTACCCAACAGAAAGCCTTGCTCTTTGCTTATGGACATACAGTGCTCATCACTAATACTGCAGGGGTCTCAGGCACCAAAGCATTTAGGTCAGCTTGGACTCACGTGTCCTAAGGGTTCGTGACTGCACCATGAGGAGGTGGGTGTTGGGTACAGGGAAGATGAACAGAAAAGACCTTGTTTGGAGCAAAAATCAACACAGGGTGGTCCCTGCTCCACTTTGCTGGACTCCCCACTCCCGCCTGTGTGGCCTTAGGCCTGGTATTGCCTGACGACAATGATCTATCTTTAAATTGCACTGGGCAATAAAGCAGATGGTGGGGAGGGAAGCAAAGTGCTAATGAAGCTACAGCCCAAGGAGCCTGTGGATGGAGGAGAGTGTCTCTCTGAGCGCACAGAGCCATGCTGCACCACCCCCAGCACAGGGCGGTCTCCAAGGGGCAGATGGAGGCGAAAGGACCATTGCCGTGCATGCTGCACAGAGAGCAGGTGTGCAGTGCTGGGGCCATCCGGAGAGGCAGGACATTTCAAGGACTCTGCTCGCTTTCTTTGCCAGCTTCATTATTTCTGCCGCTCCCATAATTGCTTATCATGGGATATTTAACCTGGAGCCTGGGACCCATCTTTGCTGGAGAGATGAAGTTTGCAGATGGAGCGTTATGGTTATCACCAATGGAGCCACCCCTGGCGTGGAGACTGCAGATGGGGGCGGGCTGTCTGGTGGCATCCGTAGCATGAGGCTCTCTGCACCCCCTCTCCCAGACGATGGCTCTGTTGAACCCCTGGCTGTACTGAGCCACAGTGGGCACTGACTGAACACTGCATCCTCCCTCCTTCCCCCCTGCCTTCCCTGGCACAGGTGTACTGGATGCTTTAAGCCAGCACCTAGTAGGGCAGAAGGGTCCAGTCCTGATTGTGGCCTCAAGAGATTTGGGCCAACGACCCATTTGAAGAGGAGCAGGAAGCCGGAGAGAATTCACAGATCAGACCTCAGGGAGAGATTTCAATGGGGTCTGACCCAGGCCCTTTGCAAACACTGGCTGTAGCATAAAGCACATTTTGTCTGTAAAAATGTATGTCTTTATATATCTATATAAAGATTAGTTGTTTTTTTTAATATATATATATATATATACACACACACACACACACACACACACACACATAAGCGCGCACACGCACGCGCACACACACACACACAACTTCTAATCACTGTTCATTACCTCCTTAACCACCCTCTTGGGTCAAGCCTAGACAGTGAAGTTGCGCAGTGCACTCAGCAACTCTCATTAGTGAAGGAGTCTCTATCTATCCATCCAGATGAGGTGAGTGTCCAGAGGGCTGGAGCCCACCTTCTAGTACCTACCTGCCAAATCACTTAGTAGCATAGATCACTGCACCTTGCCTGCCCGGCACCCAGCAGGATTGCTCAGACGGCCTCTCCCATGCTAGCTACAGACACGTCAGGTGTGTGAGTACAACCGTCCCCACCCGCCCAGGGCAGCTCTGAAAGGATGCAAGGCAGCTAATCTAAGGCAAGGGGATAGCCCTCAGGGGTGAAAGCATGCAAGGAGTTCTGTTCCTGCTTGCCTGTGTTTCGACAGTGCTGCTGTGTGTTTGTGCAGCGTCCGCAGGGGTTAACAGCTGGCGTTTGCTCTGCTTGTTGGCTTTCCTGAGTTCTGTGTTGTGTGGCGTCAATGCCCACGTTGCGATCATCCCACAGTGAAATGCTCTGGGATTTGGAAGGTGCAGCGTCTCCCTGATGGGGATTCCAGCCTTCTCCTACCAGCTGCTGGCCAAGGTGAACAAGGGACAGTTTGTCCTTTGCTGTCGGCTCCTGCAAAAAGAGCGAGCTGGGTCTGGATGGAGATTAATTCTTTAATGATCCAGAGGGGAAATCGCTAGCAGCTTAGCAGGCAAACACCAAGTGCTCTGCAAACAGGACTCATGAAGCCATTCAGCAGCTCTCTCTGTGTAGGCAGGTGCTGCTAGGTAGATAGACTGGCAGGAAGTGGAGGGGCAGGAGGAGAAAGTGCCTGGCATGAAGCTGTAGAGATTGTCCACGACTGGCGTTCCCACTTCGCAGCCCCACAACTGCAGAGGAGAGGAACAGGGTAGCCCAGAGAAGAGGGAACTGGCCTTGGTTCTAGCTGATATAGTCCTAGTCCTAGACCCACTGTGCGACTTCAGACAGCTGCTCCATGCCTCATTTTCCCCATCTCTGCAGTGGAGGCAAGATGCCTGGCCTGTCTGTGTCACGTGTCCTGCAATGGATGGTAACAGCAGACCATAAGGAGCCTGTTTTCCTTCTGCATGTTCTGGCTGTACCAACCCCATCAGCATAACAGCAAAGCAAACTCCCCTGAGGGGGCAGGGCACAGACAGCTCAGACCCTCCAGAAAGCTCTGGGGGGATTAACTTTGGGGTTTATAGTCAAGCAAGGATTTCTGCAAAATGAGCCCGTTCTGTCAGCTTTTAGCTGCACCATCATAGCCTCCCTGGCTTTGCCATGGTTGGGAGTCCTCTGAAGCTCTGCTATAGGGATTGCAGACAGATCGAGTCAAAACCAGGAAGCTTTTGGGGAGGGAAGGGGGCACACAATGCTGGAGTAGGGCAGGGGCTGTATCCCAACACCCCTCATGGAGTCCAGTTAGTCTCATTCCTACACATGCACATATGTGTCATAGTAACCATCTCCTCTCCACTTCACTCCCACTAATTCCTAACAAAACAATATTAAAGTCCCTCACAATCATTGCACTTTGCACCCAGCGCTACAGCACAGGACAGGCAGAAGACTATACAGCCCCTTGCCCCACGGACACATGGCTGACTCCATAGCAGGAAGAGGGCAGACAGCTCAACACACGGCCGTAAGCCAAGGGAACAGTCTGGCCCAGGTACCACAGCAGAGACCCTAGAAAGATGCCACAGGGTCATATCACCCCTGGAGTCCTGATTGTCAATGGGAAGTAGAGCTCCAGGTAGATGGGGCATCGTGAAGCAGCGTGCTGCAATGGTGAGAGCTGGGGAGCTGGAGGGCCAGTAGGCAAGGGAGTGAGGGTGCCAGCGCTTCACACTTGCATGGGGTCCAGTGGGTTGGAGCAGCTGAGCCTGGGGGTCAGCACTCCTGGTTCCTACGTCTGTCAGGGGAAGGCAGCGGGCAAGAGCCGTGGGGAGGGAGAGGCAGGGCTCCTGTGTGCTGTACCAGCTCTGAGAGAGGCATGGGCTCCAGTGGGCCAGAGCAAGGAGAAGCATCCAGATGCCTGGCTTCTCGCCCCAACTCTGCCACGTGCTTTATGTTGCCCTCCCCCCCTTTCTATTTCTTGCCTCCAGGGCCAAGATGGAGCTAAAGGGCAGCTCTGCGGGCTGCAGCAGGGAGAGCACGGGCAGTTCCCTGCGCCTGCCCTCCCAGCGCTGCCCTGGGGCTGCCAAGGTGAGACAGTTTGAGGAGGATAATCCCATGTGGAGGAGACGGCCAGGCCTGACTGGAGGGCACATCTCCAGCTCTGCCTTCGGAGTTGCAGAGGGAAAATATTTACCACTACGTTTCCAGGCAAATCGAAATGGCAGGAACAATGAGAACGTGTCAGGGAGGGACAGTTCTGCCTTGCTGGCCCGGTCTGTGACTTCCCACTAGCCCATGGACAAGGGTAACCCGGGGCTTGGGGAATCTTGGGTTTTTTGGCTCTTGACCTTGTCCCAGCCAAGGCCGGGCTTTCCAAGGGCACTGAGTCTCTGTTGCCCCCCGTATTCAAGGAGATACCGTGCTCATGGTTTTGGGCCCAGGTGGTTTTGCTGACCTGGCAGGGAGACCCCCTTCTTCTCAACCTTCAGCGACCCGGTGTAGTTGAGGGTGGGGTTCTCTCCATTGCACTGTGGGCAGGTGCCCCTGCGTGAGTCGACTATAGCCTCCCGGGCTACACAACTTGCGGTGATGGGGGACTGCTCTCGGGCTCTCTCTCTAGCTTGCTTCTTCAGCCTTTTGGCTAGGCGCAAGTGGGACAAAGGGGCATCTGAACTCCAAGGCCTCCGGAGTACATTGGGAGGATGCCTGCCATGGATTTAGGCCGCCAAGACCTCTGGGCTTGCACATAGGATGCCTGCCATGGATTTAGGAGCCCCAGGCTGAAGAGTCTGGCGGGTAGGATATCGGCTGGTGGTAGCACCACACAGACCTGAATGATTGAGCTCTGCTGTCGATAGCAGAAACTGATTTGGGAACTGATTTGGCCCCAGACATGAAATTAAAAAAAAAAAAAAGCTGCAAACGAGGTTCTGGGTGTTGAGCTGATGTGCAAAGCAGGCCCCGGTGTCTCAGACTGGTCAGTCTGCAACTTTTTGTTGGCTGTTGGCCCCCGGCTGCACCTCTGGGGCCGACTGCGCCTGTGGTGGAGCTCCAGGGATGCTTTCTCCACGGGAACCTGCTCGGCCGGTCTGACATCTCTCGGCCTTGAGGCGGGGAGAACGCACCTACGAGGGGCCCAGAGAGGCCTCTGGAGCCTCTGAATTCCCAAAGCTGAGCCATTCACGGGTCACCGCTGCCACAACCCATCACACCTGCTTGGGAGCTGCTCCGTGGCTACCCACTCCCTGCTGTTTTCCCGTGTGACCTCTCAACCCACGAGTCCAGCTGGTCAGGAATTTTCCAACAGAACAGGTTTTTCCTCTGAAAAAAATGCAGCCTTGGCAGGAACACGGCGTTCTGGGGAAACGCAGACCAAATCCTGGTGACACACAGGCTGGCTGTTGGCTGCTGGCCAGCGGGGCACTGGGGCCATATAGGGCTCTACAGACTGATGCTAGAGGAGGTCTATAGAGTCTGGGAGTGCTAAGACCCCTCACTCGAGGTGGGGCTTTCCATCCTTCCAGGCTCCCTGCTACAATGCAGGAGCTTGAAAGCCCCGGCTCCTAAATCCTGAGGCTCCCAGCTCAGCTCCTGGCCTGCCCAGGTTCTTATAGGCTGAAGTGGGATTTAGTAACAGTTTTCCCCTACATGCCAGGTTGTTATACAGAGGATCATTTTGTCTGCTCACCATGGGCAGGACAAAAGCGGATGGTCTTAAATTGGAGGCTTTCCAGTGGCTAAGCACTGGACTAGATTACCCAGAGAGGTGGCAGAATGGCCATCGCCACATTGGAGACAGCAGATAAACACTTGGAGGAGACGGCTGACCGTTTAGACAGGGCTGATCCTGCCCTGAGTGGGGTTTGGACTAGAAGAGACCTCCTGAGGTGGGTCTAGCCTGGGTTTTTGGTGGATCTCTGATAGAGATCCTCCAGAGCCTGTGAGCATAGGCTCCAAGGCTGCATCTCCTTTTGAAAGGCTCGAAATAACCCAGATTGATTCTTTCTAATCCCATGGCGGTTATGCAATTAGACCTGTTGTTCTGAAATGGCCCCGCTCCGCCCTGCTCCCAAAACGCCGATCTTCTCCTGGCCACGGGAATGCCACTGTTCGACCACCGGCAGGGGAGCAAACCTCAGCCTGGCCCCCAGGGCCGGCAGCCTCCTGTGCTACCTGCTCTGCAGAGGACCAGGTGAGAGGGCAAGTGCCAGAGCAAGTTCGACCACAGCTCTCAGGGAGGCAGCATCCTGTTCCTGCCAGCAACCAGGGCCAGTGGCTGCAGGGGAAGCCTGCAGCTAGGAGATAACACGCTCGGAGACAGAGATTTACATTGCTCATTTTTTCTAGTACTTGGACACCAGGCCCGTCATGCCTGGCTCTGGATAGACCTAGGGCAATGGAAAGCAGTTGCAATCTAACAAGCCAGCACCAGAGGTCGGTGGGGAAGACTGCTTGAGGTGTCTCACAGTGGAAGTTCAAGCCTTGTGGCAAAGGTTGACGGTTATTCAGCTGAGCTGTGGATGGGTCATATGAGGGCCAGGAAGTAAAAGCGGCCACAAGTACTTACTACATCACCCCCCAGTGTGCTGCTGACTGTAGAAACCAGCGTGCCTTCACCTTCTGAGGGAAAACAGGCCCGAAGGATGAATGGGGCTTCCCCAAGGTCACCCAGCAGTGGAAGAGCTGGGAATGCCACCTGGGCTCCTGGCTCCCAAAGCATGCTTTAACCAGCGGACATCCTTGCTTTTTTGCCCTGAGAAAGGAATATGTACCCTGGCTCTTCCAGCACTTGCTGGGAAGCCCCTGCCCTTTGAGAGGTCACTTTGAACAGGATGGATGACAGACTAAGAACCGTTTTGACCTTCTCTGCCATGTCCGTAGATGTTTATCAAGAAACATGGGTCCAGCATTTGCAAAATGACATTCCCCACCCCTGCCTAACCCCACCACAATTGCACTCAAGTCTCCCCCTCTCTTCTCAGAGATAAAACGCTCATGATTCCCACGATTCTCTCCTCTTCTCCCTCTTTTCCCCTTCATGCCTTCCATGTTGGCTCCCTTAGCTCTGAAGGCACTCCATGCTAGGAACTGTCTCATTTTAATATAACCCAGTGAGCAGAGAGGCTGTGAGGAATAATTTAGATTTTGCTCAGGGAATGTAATGCTTTTTTAATTGCAGTCAACTGCAGCTTCTTAGCAATGTATTATTGATAGTTCTTATTCAAATAAAACAGTCGCTTTCTTTTTTTTCTCCTTGTGTACACGGCATGTGGCATTTATGTCTTGCTTCCCACTCGCTTTTGGAGGGTTTTTTTCTTCCTCCTTTTGTTTCAGGCATTCTCATCTTGTCTTCCCCATCTCTCCCTCTCATCCTCTCTTTCCTATTCTCGCCTTGCTTTGCAGTTTGGTTTTCTCCTGATCTCTCCAACTGCAGTAGCTTTATTCCTTCCTCCCGTCCTTCCTTCCTCATGCCATTTCAACCTCTTGCTTTCAGCTATCCTTCCTTCTTATTTTTCCCCTTCTCCCTTCTTTTCTCTCTCTACATGTCTTTCTAACTCGACCTAACACTCAATATAATAAAATATAATAAAATATAAAACATCAACAACAATGTTTAACTACCTGTTTTACTGTAGGTGATCTAGCCTTGGACCAAAACCCCACCAGCAACCAGCAGCCTTCTGCATAGCTATCAGGAATCTTGCCCACTGGCTGCCACATAGAAACAGGCCAAGAAGTGTGCTCTGTTCAGGCTGCTGAATAAGTTTTGGACACTGTGGCTGACAGACAAGGCTCAAGTTCATCCACGTCTCTTCCTGCTGGACGGTGACTGACCACCATAGAGGCGTTGCCCCACGTCAGATCCTCAGCAGGTGCAAACCAGCGTATTCTGCCAGCTGAGTCTGGTCTCATGTCTCGCAGAGAAAAATCGGGCTCTTGGGAATGCCAGTGGCTCCCCTTCTGTGTAAGGAGCAGAGGCGAGCATGCCATGGCCCAGCAGCCAGGCTCATAAATTACATGTGTGCTGAGGATAGGGAACATAACGTCGTGTACAAGCGCCCATAGCTATACAGGCAGGCAGGCCAGGAAGTGAGTGCTCCCCCAGGCTTCTCCAGCTCTGCTCCTCACTTCCCCTCACGTTTCCTCTCTCTCCCTTTGTCCCCGGCACACCCTGGCCTCTGGCGGGAGCTGCAGCTGATCCATCTTCATCTAGAATCAATGGAGTGAGTCACGCCAGGGATGATGTTGGTCCATTACACTTGGTGTTTCCTCACTGGCCATGTGGCTGATCCCACCACCCACGCTGGGATATTCTTAGGCTGGAAATCCTGATCTTACAGTTTCCATCGGCTGGGAGCAGCGGTGCCAGTGGCGTTCCAGGGACGCTGGTTAATTATACTGCCGGGTGGCCTAACAGCAGCCTGGGAGCCTTAATAGAGGGTTAGGGTGGGCCTAGCATGTGGGTTAATAGTCACATCCCAGTGTCTGACTTCATGTGAAGAGATATCCAAGAGGCAGAAGAGATGAGCATCTGTTCTTAGTAATGATGCCTTTGCAGGACATAATGCTAGCCCTGAGAGGTATAATGAGGGCTCCTGCCAGTGCAGTGGCTCCACTGCTCCACCTCTCTCTGCAGGGGCAAGGAGAGACGAGGTGGGGAGGTAATCTGCTGCTGTTGTTCCTGAGCTTTGATCACTGCTTTGGGTTTCTGGCCAGGCCAGGTTTTACACGGTTGAGCCGATGGATGCAGGGTACCTTGAGGGATCCAGTTCAGAGGTGACCATCTGCCTCTCCTCTGGGCAAGCATTACTATTGTGCCAGAAGACACCTTGTCCCCTTCCTTTGCCTCCTGACCATCTCTGATGCCTGCGGGCATAGATATGGACCTGAGGTAGCTGAGCTTGGTTGCACCTTTGTCACCCTTACACTTTGTGAGGAGCTTGCGGTTGCACGTTCTGGGCTTGTTCTCAGAGGGTGCTTTGAGGCTGTGCTGTGTGTGAGGGGCTAGAGGAGACTCTTTGGATAAATGGTTGCTTCTGGGGGCCCTGCCAGTCCAAGGTACCTATAGAACAAGCCCACGTGAACAGTGGGAACTGCCTGCCGCGCATTCAGTCCTTCTTCTGACCTCAGGACCAATCTCTGCAGCTGTTGTTCTAGCTTTAGCTCCTGGAGGATTCAACTCTTTTCTCTTCTCTCTGGCTGACCTAAGGAACAGCAGCAGCAGGAAGAGGAGGAGAGAAAGGATAATGCAGTGGTTAATCATCCTTGAAGGACATAGGATTAATCGCACCAGATGGGGCCAATGGCCCATCAAGTCACCTGTGCTGATGAGTTTTGGACTGGATACTTGGCTACACACCGGAGCTGCAAGCCTGCAGTCCTCTTTAGGATATGGCATTGCGGGGGCTCTCTAACTCCTTGGGTTAAGGCTTCTGGCTCTAGAGGATGGGCTCAGACACTGACTTCCTCATCTCTGCCCCGTGTGAAGGTAACTCTTTCCCCAGAACTAAAGCTAACTCAAGGGCCCAGAACACCTGGACCTGTTCCCTGCTAGGAACAAGTAACTTCCTTTCTCTGCATTGCCTGTTAGACTGTAACTTCTACAGGGCTGGCAGTGATATATGCCTGGGCCCTAGATCTCACTAGGAGACCTGAAGGTGTTACTCTGATACAAGTAATTCACAATAATAACAAGCTTCTCCATTCTCCACCCCTTGGTTGGGAGGCAACCTAGAGTTAAGGCAGACAAGAGAAGAGACAATATATGTTTAGAGGTACAGTTAGGTCCACTCTATTCCCAGAGGAAGCCTGCCCTCCAATTTCTGACATTCATGTGTCCCATCAGAGCTCTGGCTGTGTCCAGCAAGATGGATGTGGATGGACTAGCATGGGCTAGACATCCAGCTTGGGCTAGATGGCCCATGGAGCTGCCATTGCTAAGGGACACCAGCTTCTGCAGCCAATGGCAAACAGGGAGATGGTGTGGCATCACGTCCAACTACCTTGAACTCCCTGGTTGAAATGACCTGGTACCATTTACGCTGAGAGGCCACCTTTGGGAGGTGGCAACCATTAAACAGGCATTGTTTAGCCTACATCACCAGCATGTGAAACAAGAAGTGCCAGAGCATCTTCCCCATGCTTAGCGCCAGGGATACACGAGGAAGCTTCTCAGAGGTTCTTCTTCAACTGCTGATGGACAATGCTGACTTTTTAATGGTAACCCCTAATCAATTTAGGGTTAAGCCCGTTTTGGTTAAAACCAATGGGACAATTTGAGGGGGATTCAGATCCATTTTCAACTGCATGACTCCAGCTGGGGAGGGGTGAGAAGGGGGGGAGGGAAGAGGTGAAAAGCTACAAGAGTTAAAAAAAGAATTTAAGGGATTACTCAGTTAAGTGAATCATTTTGTCTCATAATTGCTTCATAAAGCAAAAATTTGCCCAAATCCCTTCCGTCTTCTCTTCTTCTTTAATTTCCAGTCTCCCCATAATAAAGTAATGGTGTAATTAGAAATTAACAGGGCTGTTAAAGTAATTGATTGCACCGACATTCTAGCAGATTGTTGCTTAACAATGCAACAGTGGGATGTTCTGCACTTACCACAGAATCATAGAAAATTAGGGTTGAAAGAGACCTCAGGAGGTCGTCTAGTCCAACCCGCTTTCTTTTTGGGGGGGAGGAGCAATGACGTTGAACCACCACCAGTCACTTTTCTTGGGAGTCCTACCTTTGCTGTGCTGAGCTAGAGGGCTCAGACATCATGGGAGGAAAATTACTCCATCCGTCTAGGGGGACCAGAACCTGGAAAGGGGGAAATGGAAACAATGTGGGGGGGAAAATTACTTGCTGAGGGGGTGATGCAGAATAGCCTTGTTCCACCGGCCTCATCGCTCCCTGGGACTTGACCGCTGCAAAGCAGAAGCACGGGGCACTTTCCTTCAGCCTTTGTTTAAGCTCCTTGGGGAAGGGGCTATGTCCACAACAGGGATGTTGCTCTCACTGGGCCTCTGGGGGATACATGGTGCATGAGATGTCCTGAGTGAGGGAAAAGGGGACAGGGGAGAGGTGTACAGAGCCCTGCGCCTGCTCAGGTTCATCGCCCCTCCCTGCCCCGCGCCGCCTGCCAGCATCCCCTTGGAGCTGACCTGCTTTCCGAGGCCTGCGTGGGCGTTGTGATCTCAGGTGCTCCTTGCTCTCGTCCCCTGTGGAAAGGGCTTCTGGAGGCCGCCAGACTCTTCCATAAGCCCCCAGCATTTTAAACGCTGCAGCTCACTGCAGCACTGTGCTCCGAGGTTCTGTGCATTTGAGTGCACATAAAGTTGAATTGCTTTCTCTCTCCCTCTCCCTCTCCCTGTATTGAGCCCTGAATGGAGAGAGGTTTTACAGACACCCGGCTCTGCTTTGTACTTAAGAGTCAGTCAGTGTTTCCATTAGGAGCCCCAGGGGCACCATGCTGTTCTCTGCCGCCCTGTTGCCATTGCCTCCAGTGCGATGGCACATGGGTTATGCCCACACCGATGAGAACCAGATCTGGCCCTGGCCTTGGATGGATTTATAACTTGGCTGATTAAATTAACTCTGTGTTAAAACTTCACCTCTTGCTTCCCAGCCTGGGAGATGTTAAGAATCATTGGCAAAGCCTGGAGTTTTACAGAGGAACCTGGGGATCGCAGTGGACAATAACCTGGATATGAGCCAACTGTGTGCCTTTGTTGCCAAGAAGACTAACGGCATCCTGGACTGCATTCGTAGGAGCATCGCCAGCAGACTGAGGGCGGTGATCCTTCCCCTCTATTCTGCACTGGTGAGGCCACATCTGGAGTCCTGTGTCCAGTGCTGGGCCCCCAACTACAGAAAGGATGTGGATAAATTGGAGAGAGTCCAACAGGGGGCAAAAAAAATGGTTCAGGGGCTGAGGGGCATGACTTCTGATGGACCTGGGCTTATTTAGTCTAGAGAAAACTGAGCGGGGATTGAATAGCAGCCGTCAGCTCCCTGCAGGGCAGCTGCAAAGAGGACGGAGCTGGACCGTTCTCAGTGGGGGCAGATGACAGAGCAAGGAGCGATGGGCTCAAGCTGCAGCAAGGGAAGTTTAGGTTGGATATCAGGAAGGACTTTTTCACAAGGAAGGTAGTAAAACACTGGAAATAAAGCACTGGAAACCTCCTTGGAGATTTTTAGGACCAGGCTAGACAAAGCCTTGGCTCGGATGATGCAGTTGGCGCTGGTCCTGCTTGGAGCAGGGGGTTGGACTAGATGTGACCTCCTGAGGTCCCTTCCAACCCGCATGGTCTGTGATTCTATGAACCCAGTGGGCCCAAGACTCGTCTGTTTTAAGCCAGTTGCTTTTTCTCTTATCTCTCTGGACCTTTCTTTTAGACTAGAGACTGCTCAGGGCAGGGCTGGTTTGCCATTCTGCCTGGAAGCCACCTGCCATAGAGGGGCTGTGATCTCGGGCACAGCCTTTGGGCTGATTAGAATATCATCATTATTGTTATTTTATTCCTAATGAGAATGATCATAGCAATAAGACGGTGATGGTGGTGATTCCCCTGATGTGTTGAGGCTCCGGGTGAAAACCGACCACACGCTCACTAACAGTTATGTAACTATGTTCTCACTGGGCATTTTTCCACTCACTGCCTTTGTTCTGGACCTTCATCTTCCTCTGAACGGGCTGATGCTGGTTGCTGTTGAAGATGGGCTGCTAGCTCAGACAGGCTCTTTGTCTGATCCAGTCTGGTAATCCCTGGGCTCCTTTCAAGCTCACTGGGAGTTTTCAAAGCTGGCAAATCCAGTGTTGGACGGTCTCTTTAGATGAAGGTTTCAGGTGTATCCTTCCCTGATACTATCAGACCAGCAGGGCAGATCACTGAGTGCAAAGTGTCTGCAGCAACCTGGCACACAGGGCATCCCCAAAGGCATGACATCTGCAGTGGCAAGGCAGACCACTGCTATGCCGTTGACACCCTGCTCTCCTGGGCTCCAGCAGGACCTGCTTTTCCACTGCCCTGCTCCTCTGAGCAGTGCAAAACGCTAGCAGGTCTGCATAGGAGCATCTGCACTGCCTGCGTGCAACACGATGCCAGGCAGGATCAGGCCCCCTGAGTGTCCTTCCAGAGGCAGCTCCCCAAGGGTGACCTCTCCCAGCAGCATCCTGGGCTGTAACCTCCTGCCCCTGCTGCAGCCACAGACCTGGGCGGCAGTCTTGACCCATGTGCCCAGAACCACTGCTCATTCTCAGCCGGACAAAAGGGAACGTATAAACCTCCAGCTGTCATCCAACACTAGTGAAGCAGCCAGAGAGTGCAGGAGCAGCCTGTTGGGGCCTGCCAGCAGCATCCCAGCACCCCCCTTGGAGCTGGCCTGTGCGCGCTTGCCAAGATCCCAATTAGAAGCAGCCCGGAGCCCCTGCCAGCAGCGCTGCTCAGAGGCCAGAGCCTGGACTGATCTTGGGAGGTCCCTGTCTCCATCCAGCACAGGACTGGCCTCAAGGGAGACAAGGGCACCCTCTGGCTAACCCAAGGCCCGGCCCCATCCCACTCCCACCTTTTCCCAGTCTTCCCCTCACCCTGCCAGCAGCACATTAGGGTCCAGTTCCTGTCAGCTAAACTCAGCAGGAACTGTGGGGCCTTAGCCCACATGCTGGCCCAGCCCGTGTGTCTAGTGACTCTCCTCCCCTCCCCACAGCTGTGGGATGGAGGGGGAAGCTCACAGGGGATGGAGCCACAATGCTAAGAAGCATCTCTTCGAGGACCTGCTGCCTTCAGCTATTCCCAATGCTCCCTCCTTCCCCCTGCACCCATTTCCAGCAGCTCCCCGCTCCATCCCCCCACCATGAAGCAGGACAAGGGGCTGGCTCTGGTGCCATGCCTGCTGCCAGCTGCTTGTATTCACAGGGCAGGTGGAAAGCAGCAAGCCGGTGCCGCACCCCATGAAGGGGCAGCTGGGCTGGGGGCTGCAGTACATGTGGCAAGAGATGCGTGAACCTCCCACATGGAGGAGGCCGGACCCCCCAAGGCGGGCAGGGCCAATGGAACAGAAATGATTCCACGAGCTTCATGACATGAGCCCTCGGCCACCCGTGGAAGGGAAAGCATTCTCCTTAGGATGGGGAAACTGAGGCTCATATCAGAGCAGCTTCAGGGTACAGGGCACCAAAGGAAGGCAAGGGCCTATATGGTGTCTTTTTCCCTGCTTTGCCTGTGTCACAGTGGAGGAGTTCATAATCAGGCACCATGCTGCTGCTGTCTGGTCTATTTAACTCTAGGAGGACTCAACAGCAAGGAGCATCCTACTTACTCCGAGCGTGCACATGTACTGCTCACTCTTGTGCTAGGCGGGATTCTGGGTCTTCCCAGGCCCTGTTCTTCTACCCTGAGGAACGGAAGCAGCTTCTGAGTGTTGATGGCGTGTCCTGGTGCAATGGAAACCCAAACACCAGGAGGTACCTGGTCAGCTGGGATGAGAGGTGCCTTCCTAAGCAGATTTGGGTTCCTTCAGACTGACCTGGCTTTGCCCAATGACAGCTCATGTCAAAGGGGGCTACATACAGCTGCTCAGCACTTCTGAAAACCTCTGGATTCACTTTAGCTCCGCTATAGGCCCAGAGGGTGAGACTCTCCAAATTCAGAAAATCTTTCTAGAAAAGCTGCTGCACTTGGGCAGTGCCCAACAGCTATTTCACATCCCAAACAATCCTGATTACAAATGGCTTCTGCCTCCCAGGCCACCACGTGTGGGTTTGGGGTTTTTTTGTTTGTTTGTTTTTTGAAGTCACAGCTCGAACATCCAGGAAATTGCTGAAAAAGTCACTGTTTTTTCTGTGGGACCTTTGGGTGGGTGAGACTAGACTGTGTTCTTGGAGGCCTCACAGGGAAGATCCAATCCTGCAGCATCTTGCACACACGTGAGTGGCTGCGCTCAAGGCAGCCTGAAAAGTCGCAAGGAATAGAGGATTGCATCCAGTTCTTAAGCACGTCAGCCTGGGCCCCACACTGTGTGGGCAGCAGCAGTAGGCTGTTACCTCCAGGTGAGAGTAGCCACTGGAGGAAGATGCAATGCAAATGTTCTTCATGGGTTGCATTTACGGGATGAAAATATTGGAAACTGGAAATATTGGAAGTTGCCTTTGAATCATCGCAGAGGAATGACTCTGGGTCTATCTCAGGAGAGACTGATCCTGTCTTGACACACAATAGCACAAAAGCAGCACTTTTCTGGGAAGTGCCTGGTGGGAAACCAGGGTTTATCTCCAAGTTCCTAAAACCTGGGTTCTTCTCCGGCACAGACCGTCTGCACGACCTGAGGTGAGATCTCTGGGGCTTGTCTGTACCACATCCCCATGGTGCCTGGGGAAGCGTGATCCACAGCACGCTCTGTGAGCACCCTTGCTACTGGGTTTCTGGGTCTGGGGTGTGCCAGAAGGGGTAGGATGGCAGGCTGTTCCCGGGAGCATCCTCTGCCATGCTGGGAAGGTGGTATAGATGCATCCTCAAGCTCAGTGTGCTTCAGTCAATAATAGCATTTCCCTACAGCGCGGAGATGCTGTGAAGATAAATACGCTGAAGACTGAGAGTGCTGAGACACTATATGGTAATAAAAAAAAATAGAGGGAGAGTGCCAGTGGCAGCTTTGACTGGGAAGTCACCGTCTGTTCAGAGCTAGAAAACAAGTAGCTCCTGATTTGGCACTCGACTTGAAGGTAATCCATCCTTAGAGAATCAGCAGGGAGGAAGGACTTTGCCCCTGAAAAAGGAGATCCACCTTTCAAAATACTCAGTTCAAGCATGAAAACAATGCACCTTTAAACCAGGTGCCAGGGGTATGGGGAGAATTTCCCTTGTTAAAGACACCGCAACCGGGTGGATTGAAACCACCACATTAAGACCCTGACTCTGTAAAGGGCTTGTGCTTAGGAACAGCCTTATTTGTACACGGCAAGAGCAAACTCCTTGCAACTTTTGGGGTGTGTAAAGTTGCTGGTGGAGAAGTGTTCACAGGCTCTGGCCTTGGATTTTGAAAAACAAATGCTACCCCAACGAGTCGGGGCTTGTCTACACACACTTTAAATCAGAAATTGCTGAACCCAACAGCAGCCAGGTTGGTGGTAGAGAACGGGGGTGGGGGTGAGCACTGGAAGGCACTACCTAGAGAGGCTGTTGTGGGATCGCTGTTGCTGGAAGCGTTTAGGAGCCGGTTAGACAAACATTTGTGTGGAGGTGTAGAGAGGGCTCATCCTGTCTGGAGCAAGGGTCAGAGTACAGGTGACTTCCTGAAAGCCCTTCCAGCCCCTGTCTTTACGAGCCTGTACAACTTGCACCAGTGTAACTGCACGGATGTGTGTCCTTCCCCCCCTTCAGTTATCACCATGCAACACGGTGTATCGATCCAGGGCTAAGCTGGACAGAAATGTTTCCGTGATCGCTTCTTTGTTTGCGAGGAAGCCGGC
>NW_017728935.1:2223790-2265710 GCF_001723895.1 Crocodylus porosus | reverse complement strand
TCCGGCGGCCCAGGACGTGAGTTCCCCCTGCGGCCCCGCCGCCTCCGGCTCGGCGCCGCGGGCCCCTCCGGCCGAGGGCGACTTGCCTGCGCTCCCTGCGGCACAGAGGTGGGGGCCTCCCCTTGCCCTTCTTCCCCTGTGCCCACAGCGCTGCCCACCAGCCGGGCTTCCTTTTGCGGGGGGTTTGCTGCCGGGCACGAGGAGGGCCGGCCGTGCCCCTGGCCGCCTGTGGGGGGGGGCATGTGTGCCAGCCGCTCCAGGGGCTCCGACTGCAGCGAGAGGGCGCGGGGCTGGCACTGGGCGCGGGATCTGTTCGGGTGCAGCAGGTGGGTGGGACGGGCAGCGGGCGCAGCCGGGGGGGCGCGGGCTGGCAGCTTCAGGTCCCCCCTCCCTGCCGTGCTGTGGCCGGGGTGGGGCGCGGGGCCAGCGTCGCATGCCCTGCAATAGCTGGGGTGCAGCTCGTGGCTCTGGGAGGAGGGGCTGGGGGCGGTGGGGCTGCAGGCTCTGCCGCCAGCATAGCCAGCTCGTTCCGGCTGGGGCCCGAGATGCACCTGGAGGCGGGGGTGTCTGTGCGCGGCGCTGGAGGGAGAGGATCCCAGCCCTGCAGCTGACCCGGGGCCTCTTGCTGCAGCAGGTGGGCGACCCACCCCCTGCAGCAAGGAGCGGCGCTATCTGCTGCCCCGCCAGCCACCTGCCAGGTGGGCAGGAAGGAAAGCTCCAGCCTGGGAAAGTCCCATCTGTTGCGCTGAGTCTCCTTGGGAGAGCTGCATCCGTGCGCACGCATCTCCCTGCCCTGGCTATGACTTGGTCAGCTTGCCCTTGGAGTGGCAGGGAGGTTTCCCTGCCGGCGCCAGCCTCCCTTGTGCCCTGGCTGGCTCGCTCAGAGGCCACGAGCGGTTATCCACAAGTCGCATCGCCTGCACTGCGCTGTGGTGCGGTGGACCGCTAGGATAAGGCCCCGTGTGCCGGACTCAGCCCAGGCTGCACAGCAGCACCGTTCGGCATCCGCTCTCTTGCCACCCCTGCCTGGGAAGGCTTGCGACAGCAGCAGGGTGCGGGCTGCTGGTCGGGATCCGGGTGCCAGGCAGGAAGGGCCAGGCGTGGCGTCGGGTCTGGCACGAGGTACATTTGCCTTTCCGGGGCTGGTGGCCGGAGCAGCAGGTGGGCTGCGGGCGGCAAGCGGGCAGAGCGTGCGGGGGAGCAGGGGCTACTGCAGGCAGAAGTGTGCGCGCGTGTATGGCCAGCGTTGGGCTAGTGGGGCGTGCGTCGGGGTGGGATTGCAGTGTGCTGGCAGTGCCGGCTGGGCCACGCCTGGTGCTGGCTGTCCCTCCCTCCTGCCTGCACCGCTCCAGCCCATCCAATCGGGGTTTAAAAGAAACAAGCCAGGCAGAAGGAAGGGGCGGTGGTGGGGGGGGACCCAATCTAGCTCCAGCCAAACGCCCTGGCTCTTCTGACTCCTGCCTGCCCGTTGAGCCCCCCTCCCAGGTCCCAATGCTCTGGAGGCTAGGAGCTTCCCTCTCTCTTGCTGCGCATCTGGTTTGAATCTCGGAGCTCTGTGGGAAGGTGGTTCCCGTTATGCAGCCTGGAGTCAGGCTCTCTGTGTCCAACCTGGACCCTATCCCCTGCCCTGGGCTTTTCCTTCCTGGGAGGAGATTGCATAGGCTTGAGGTGGCTTGTAAGGGCTCTCTGCTGAACCCTGCATGCAGGCCAGGCTCTCTGTGTAGCCGAGGCCCGTGCAGACCAGAGGAAAGGAGTGGGAGGTGGTACAATGGGTTATTGTCCTCGTACCTCCGGCTCCGGGCTCTGCTCGTAAACAGCATCCGTGATCCGCGTGAGCTGCCTGTCTGCAGTGCAGCCCCCTTGCATGGGTCAGCACGACAGCCAGGCTGCAGGGCTGGGGGCGCAGGGGGGAGCCCGGCTGGAACAGACGTGTCCGCAGAGCTCCTGACTCGAAGGACTGGTGCAGCACAGAGGGGCATGGGTGGGAGGGTGCGGAGCACGGCATCGGGGCGAGACGCATCTGTGCAGCTCTCCTGGAAGGAGCCTGGCCCCAGAAGATAAGTGGGACTGTAGGTCTGGGCTGACGGGGGCAACGGTGCGGGTGCGTTGAGCCGGGGCACTGTGCCATGGGGTTGTTTGTGCAAATGGCCTCAGCTCTGCCTGGCTCCTGATGCTGCCCTCAATCTTTCACTTCTCTGAGCACTGAGATTCCCCTAAATATTTCATTACAAGCGAGAGAGAGAGAGGAAAAAACAGGCCCCTCAAACCCAGCTGCCTGCAGCAGCACGACAGGCCCTTCTGGAGCTCACGGCTGTCGTGAATGTGGATCCTGCCAGGCGGCTGTCTCATTCTGGGAAGCTTCTGGGGAAAGGCCCGATGCTGGGGATGGGACAGAAACTGCTCAGGCCAGGTCAGGTTGGTATTTGGCTCAGCTGGTAGGTAGGGAATTCTCCGTACTCCAGCACGATGTAGAAGAGAGTTGGATGGTCCCTAGACAAGCCCCAAATACACCTGGCAAGCAGTGTGTTGTGATGCCCGCTGGTCTCCTTTCATGTATTCTTGTGACCCACTTTTGGGTTGTAACCTGTGGGTTGAAAAAAGCTGCCAGTCTGTGAAAGGGCTACAAACAAACTTTTAAAATAGATCCTCCTTTAAATGTGAAAAATGTGGGAAACTGGGTTTTCACTTGCGGGCTGGCACAGTTCCAGCCTACAAGGGGCTGCTTGGGCCCCCCTGCCCCACACACTGGGGGGCTGAGGGTCGGGGCCAGGGCTGGGAGGCAGCAGGGTGGGAGTGAGGGGCACCGGCAGGGTTCGGGGACTGTTTTCTACTTAAACTACTTACTGGGTCAGGACTGACCATCCGTGTTTACAGATGGGTCCTGCTGCAAAAAAGGTTGCGGACCACTGCTGTAGGGCACCCTCAGAGGAAACCAAGGTGAAGCAGGTCAGCCTCCTATCAGTTGCCTGTGCAAAACAACGTGAAAAATGTGCCGTTTCAACGCCCCGTGCCCTCACAAGGGCTCCTAAACCCCACGCAGGCCCCAACACCACTGCAAGACGGGGGCTCAGACCCTTCGGGGTCTTCTCCCCCAAATCAAACCGGCCCTGCTCTGCAGGTCCACGGGGATCTGCTGGGAAAAGCAGGTTTGCCCTAGGATACTGCAAACCCCAGGCAGGAAATGCTGGATGGGTTTCTGCCTCACCCCCTCTCCTGAAACACCGTTCTCAGATATGGGGGTGTAGGTTGGAGCCGCGTGGGTCTCAGGACACAGGCAAAGACAAGGTTGTTTGGGTAAATGGGATCTCTTTTACTGGAGATCAGACTGACTTTTTACATGACCGACTGGGCGGGGAAAAAAAAAAAAGGAGATCAGGTTTACCCGAAGAACCTTGTCTGCCTTCTCTGACATGGGTTTCTTTCCTGCTTGGGTTTGCATAGGCGGGCACGGAGCAGAAAGCAAGCAGTGGGGGGGATATTTTTGTCTACCCCTCTCTCCTCCCCTCCAGGCTCTGCCCCCTGATGTGCCCAGGAGCTCCCACTCTCTTGCGGCAGAGGCAGTGCGGGCACTTCCCAGTAGTGCTGGGGGGAACAGGGACTCTCCCGTTGCTTGCTGGTCCCCGTTGGTCAATTTGTAGATGGCCACCAGACCCCGCTCAGCCTCCTCTTGTGGAGGCTGAACAGGTTCAGATCCCGTTGCCTCTCCTCATAGGGCCTGCCCTGCTGCCCCCTGACCATGTGGGTGGCCTCCTCTGGCCCCTCTCCGTGCTGTCCACGTCCCTCCTGAAGTGCGGCGCCCAGACCTGGATGCAGTGCTCCAGCTGCGGCCTGACCAGTGCCGCATAGAGAACAGCATTGCTCTGCTGATGGACCCATCCTTCCCAGTTCTCGCTCCCCAGAAGACGGTAGAGCTCCCTGAGTGGGAGTTCCCTGCTGCTTGCTACTCTACTCATCGGGGGTGGTTCAAGCTCCCACACTGAATGCCTTCAAGAGAAAACTGGATGCTTGTCTTGCTGGGATCCTATGACTCCAGCTGATTTCCTGCCCCTCGGGCAGGGGGCTGGACTCAGTGATCTTCTGAGGTCCCTTCCGGCCCTAATGTCTATGACTCTAAACCCAGGCGTGTGGCCGGGGATCTGCTCTCCTTTTGTACCACAGGGATTTGCTTTCTCCACACACTTAAAATCCCCTTTGCTGCTCTGGGGGTAGTGAAAGCCCTAGTGTAGATAGGTGCTGGTACCCTTGGTGTTGCCCTGGGTGGCTAAAATGCTAGGCCCTGCTCCAGGTCTGTAGTTGAGGGCTGCAGCAGGCCTGGTAGCAGCTAGAGATACTGGTACAAAAGGCTTCTTATAGATGCAGCAAAGAGTGAAATCTGAGTGAGGGCAAATCCTGTGGGGTGGTGAGTAACAGGGAGAGGCCTCGCTATTGTCCCCTGGTAGGCAGAGAGAGAGCTCCACTCAGAGCCTGAGAGCTTTCCCTGCCCACCTGGTTGGCCTTGCTCAGGGCTGCCAGGCAGGGCATGCACGTGGATGGGCTGTGGCCCCCCCCAGCAGTCTGTTATCCCATCTGCCCCCTGTCTCTGCCTGCCTTGGGCACCCAGATGGCAAGTTCCTTGGCAGGGAGTCATCTAGTCCCTTTAAAGCACCCAGTCTCCTGGGGCCCTGATGCTGGAGTCCTGTTGTTCCAGGACCGGGTGGACTGGTGACAAATGTACCTTGCCAACATGATAGGGTCCTGGTGGAGCTGGCAGAGAGGAGGAAAGGCCTGCTGAGACTAAATCCCCCTGAGTTTTCTGGTGCTTGCCTTGGTCTTCATCCCCTGCCCATCTCTGTCTGACCATGGTGATGTGCCAGAAGGCAGCCAGATGCCTCTCACAGAGCAGGTGTGAGGGATGTTCTCATCTCCCTGCCTGGGGTGTGATTCCTACTGTGCCCAACCTGGTACTTTTTGGGCCCCTCAGCTGTAAGATGATCCGTGGTGGACCCCAGTGTGATACTAGCTGCACAGGTCATGCTGTGCGACGGGGGCTGGCAGTTCCCCTGACCATGTGCCAGTGCTGGGGTGCGGTCTGGGCATGCAGCCACCGACGCCAGCCCTGCTGGATTCTCACGTGGGGAGCTTGCGCGTTGTGCTTCCTCTGCTTCCCCTCCGTGCCTTCTGGGGTGTCCTGCACAGAGCTGTGGGGAGGGTTGACCGGGGCTGCGCCTGCGTCTGGATGCATGTCAGAGCCTCAGCTTCCCTCCTGCTTCCCAGCACCCCTCCTGGCTTGTGGGGGAGCTTCTCTGTGCCCCCCTTGCTTGCTCTGGGAGAGTCAGCTGCCAAGAGAGGCTGCAGACGGGCTTATGGAAGGCTGCAACTCCATCGTCTGGCAGGTTACAGAGGAGGGAGAGTTGCCAGTGGCCCTGCTCAGCTGTGCCGCCTCCCCCACCCCCCCGCAGCGCTGGCTGAACGCATTAGATGCTGCCGTGGTTCTGGGTAGGAGGGGTGGCTGCCAGCTTGGTGGGGACCCTTCTTGCTGATGCCGAGGGCCCATCCAGTGCCAGTTTCCCAAGTGGGCATCTCCACGTAAAGCCCATACGATGCTTTGGGAATATCTGGACTGAGGGAGATATGACCCCAGCTCCACGCTTGTAATAAGTAACACCTGGAGGATTTCAGCTGAGAAACCCCGGCTCCCAGGGGGGCACGATGAGGAGGGACGGGGGGTGGGGGTCCCGCTGTGGCAGCATTCCTGTTCCAGCTGGCCCTGGGAGCCATGTTCCCTGGCGTCTCCTGCCTGGGGTTTTCCAGTGCTGAGCTAATAAAACATCTGACTTTGATGTTTTAATTAGTTGCTTTTTTGGCTCTAATGTGGAGGGATAACAGAGTTTCCATAGACTTCAAAACCTGCCCTTCCATTTGTCTTCCTACACCCGCAGCCGGTCCTTGCCAGGAACAAATGCCTGAGACACACAGAGTGCATCGGCGCCGCTGGCTCTGCGTGGTGTGACGGCCTTCCCTGTACCGTGGCGGATTAAATATTAATGAGTAACACTTTGCCCTTCTGCAGCCACCTCTGTCGGAGGCTCTGGGAGCTGGCAGCTGCCTAACTGGCAGGTCGGGATGCTGGTGGGGCCTATGGATACTGTGCCTGGCTGCTGTGGGGTTTTAGGATGAGGTTAGATGGGGACTTGGATGGTTTGGATAGGGACACCTCTGCCTCAGGCAGGGAGTTGGGCTAGATGATCCCTGGAGCCCAGGTTTGTGAGGTAAAGCTCCCATCTGCTTTAAGGCCCAGGGCAGCATTGCCATCTCCATTTCTACAGATGGGGGAAACTGAGGCGCAGGAGGAGAGGGTGACTTGTACCTGGCCTGGTCACCGCCCTGGCACAGAGCCCAGCTTTTGCCACCACGGCATGCTCCTTTCCAATTCTCTGGGCTCCCGAGTCCTATGTGGAGGAGCAAATGCAGAGGGGAGTGTGGTGGCGGGGTGTGAGTTGCTCATTGCTGTTCTGCTCCTCGGTTTTCCCACCCGGAGGATGGGATGCTACGGACTTCTCCCGTCTGGTTGGGGTTTGTCGCCACTATTGCTGCCTGCTGAGAATGGTCCAGCGGAGCAGCAGGGTGCAGAGCATCTGGGTTTGCTGTGTGGGCTCCCTAGATCCCTTCTCCGCCTCTCTCCTGTCCTGCCTTTACCTGCCTTGTCCATTTGGGCTCTGACCTCTTTGGGCCACACTGTCCCTACAGTGGATACGGACTGTAGGGGACTGGCTGCTGTGGTGCACAGAGCTGTGAGGCTGTAATGGCAGGCAGCTTGCTTGCCCCAGTCAAAATCCCTGTGCAGGTCAGGCAGGCGGCAGGAGGATGTGGTCCAAGTTACCATAACCATGGGACAGTCTGTTCCCCTCCTGCTTCAGGACTCGGTGCTCTGGAAACAGGGGGGTTGTTCTGTCCTCTGCTCGGACTGAGTTGCCTGAGATGGAAGGTGGAGCATCTGCAGACATCCGTGTCCTGTCCCAGATGTTTCCCTAGGGTGCTGGGTCCCGGCAGCAATGAGTTTGTTGCCCCGTCACTCCCCACGTGTCAGTAAGGCTTGCTCTCAGGGGATGGCGAGCAGCCTGTCCACTTGGGCTCCTCCCAGGGCAGCTGTCAGCAAAGGTGAGCAGCATCCTGAATCCTTAGTTCGGGAGGTGGCTGATGTCCCTGCCCCTGCCTAAGTGCGCATATTCGGATGTGTTAGACTGGGACTGTCATATGAAGCCATGCTGGCTCTTCTGTGAGGATATGCCAGTCGATGCCAGATGAAGCCAGGCTGAGGACTTGCCCTACTGACTGCGCACTGCTTTGGGTGGTCTTCAGCATTGCACGTCTGTAGCAGAGATGAGTCTGTTAGTCCTCAGCTTCAGTAAATAAGCACCTGGCTGCACTAAAACCCACTGGTGACTCAGCTCAGACCTCGGCTACCAAGACTCCTGTACCGGTGGCTGGAAGTCCCATTGGGTTGGGCACTGTGTAAGCACCCATGAGTCGCTAGCTTACCCTGAAGGTAGACGGGGGAGGCAAAGGTTGATGCACAGGGCTGGGCAAACTGCATTGCAGCGGTTGTGTACAATGGCACTGCTGCCCTGGAGTGTAAGAAATTAGCTTCTAGTTCATCTGAGGTGAACGAGGCGGGTGGTGCTGTTAGGAGCTGAGTCTTGCGTTTGCAGCTTCTTTTACTCAGGACAGCTTGACTAGCCCATATGTCCGCTGGCTCTCAATGGAAGAGACGGTGGCAGAGAGGAAGGCTATTACGCCCACAGGCGGGGAGCTTGAGTGTTTTTGGTGACTTTGCCAAGGTCCAGCAGGGCGTTTGTTGCAGAGCCAGGCATCCGGCCCAGCTCTCCCACGTTTCCTGGGTGGTGTTGCCTTGGTTTTCAGCCCTTTTCTATGCAAAGACGGGAGGGGATGGGTGTGCTGCTAAGATGACTCCCACAGCAGCCTCTTTGATTAGGTGGAGACACTATGGCCCTTTTCCTGCTTCTGATCCCCCAAGGGCTGGGCGTGCCAAATTCAGCAGAAGGTGTGGGAGACCCATGCACTAGCCAGGGTCCCGCTGCTCATCACCCTGCAGCTGAGTGGCTTGCAGAAGGAGGTTGAGATATTGGAGTCACTGGGTCTCTGGGTCAAACCTGCCCCCGGCTGCTCTTAACTGATGGTCCCCCATCATCTGGGGGCTGCTGGGAAACCTGCATGGCGCAGAGAAGAGGAAGAGACTGACAGTAATGGGGCTACCTGAGTCGGTGGGGGGGGGGCGGAGAATAGGGGTGTGCTGGGGTCTAGGAGCTTGCTTAGCAGAGGTCAAGCCTTGGCACATCTGGAGGAGGGTCTTCCCTCTGGCTGGGGAAAGCAGCACTGCTCCAAGCCGCCTGCCTTGGCGAGGGTCAGAGCGGAGAAGGCCGTTCATGGGCTCCTTCGTTCCCGAGGCTAAAAATAAGCCGGCCGGCCCTTGGAATGGTGACAGGTGTATCCGTTACCGCCGGCCCAGCCCCAGGCCGCGTGGGGCCGCGGGGGTGCTGCTGTAAGAGAACAGGGGCTGGGAAGGCCGAGGCGGCCTTGTGGCGGGCTGGCCAGTGGGCCTGGGTTTCCTTTCGGACATCTGGGCAGCGGGGTCTGGACTGACGTGTCCACGCCTGAGCGTTTCGGAAAGGCCCCGTGGTGACTCCTGCGTAACCTTTGCTCTTTCTCCCGGAGCAGGATGGGGCTCGGGTTCCCGGGGCTGGGCTCAGATTTCGGACGTGAGGGGTCTGGTTTGCTGAGAGGCTTCCCGTTGCCCGGAGGGCCCTTGCTGTACCAGCCGGAGCATTCCTGTTCCTCCCCCCCACGCCACCCCCGTTTCAACATGAGGCCCCCTTTCCTGTGTCCCCCACCCAAATGGCTCCCATGCCTCTCCGCTTTACCGCTGCCATCTGTCCAATTAACCCAGGAGCATCTGTGTCCCGCATGCATCTGTTTCCCTTTGCGGTTCGCTATTGCAAGTTGCTGACCTTGGAAATGCCAGCGCTCGCAACTGCGAATCCTGCCCGCTGCTTCCTCTGCCCCCAGCCCACAGCACCTTTTTCTTCCTCTCCTGTCTCCACCAAGGCAGGAGACTTTAAATAATTGAATATTTAAATGCCATGCCTGCCCGCCTGCCCATTGTGTGCGCGGTGCCTCCTGTCTCCTCTCCGTGTTGTGCTCTCCCTCCTACCTTCTCGCTGGCTCCTCAAAACTGTATTTGTGCTCAGCTCAGCCTCGGCTCAGATCGTTTCCAGCCGAACTGCATGATCAGGGATCTCCCCCAGCCACTGGGGTAATAAGTTTATTGTTCTAAGCTGCAATTAGCAACTCTCCCATGGACTGTAAGAGCATCAGGGCAGGAACTCTTATTGTTCCTACACGCTATAACGCAGCATGGTGTGCTGGAGGTGTCTCTAACTTGCTCGGTAAGCTCCTCAAGGTAGGAATTTGCCTGTCTGCGTAATGCTGTGTAAACCAGTGGCAGCATTATGCAGTAAACGCTACATTAAATGGTTCTTGGACTGGAAACTGCCAGCCCGCAGCTTGGTTCTTGCCCGCAATGTCCTATCTAATCCATTCTGTTTATGTGTTTGCCGGGCTGAGGATGAGCATGTCAATGAGATGCAAACTTGTCTATGAGGCAAGCCTGTGGACTTGAACCCAGTGACGAACTTGGCCGATAACTCGGACACAGGGATGATGAGTTGTGTGCGTCCCAAATTGGACACAAGAGCGACTGATGAAAATGGAGCTTGCTCTCCCCTACCTGTACTGGCTCTGAAGGGCCAATACGATCTTTAAAACCAGGTTCTTGCCCCAAAGGCAGTGGAGGAAGGGTGTTCTGGTAAAGCCCTGAGTTGGGGAGCTTGCTAGAAACATTAAGCCAGTCCCAAGTGACTTGTGAGTTATTTCTTCTTTGCCCTACCTCATTGAGTTGGTTCTGGGGTGAGTCGATGGGTGCTGGTGTGTACAGCCCAGTACAACGTATGAACCTACAGAGAGAGGTTAGGCAGTTAAAAAGGCAGGACTCATTACATCATAATCACAAACTAGTGCAACAAATGCCTAACAAGAGAAAGTGTTATTCTTAATGTCGGTCCCCTGGGAAATTAGGCGGGGGAGTTACAGCACTTCAGTAATGCGCTTGTCTTCTCTTGGTCCTTCCAGTGTCCCAGTGCTAATCCCCTAATAATGTCTTCACGCATGCGCACTGTCTGGGCATCTCTGATCAGTTGACCTTGACTCTCCAGGAGGTGCCCACCCAGTGCTGGCCTTTGATGGACTGTTATGAGCATGTTTTCCGTGGGCGCTTGGAAACTTTGGGCCCAACAAGAGAAGAGTATTAATCCACTATGTTGCATGTGACCTTGGCAGAAATGATGAGTAATTTGGTTGCAGTGCGGCTTGGGCTGGCCGGCTCTGTAACCAGGCTGTATATGGAAATCTCTCCCTCTGCACCCGCTCATGCCTGGGTGAGAGGACATGCAAGAGAAGTTGGTGACCCAGTGACCATGTCTGGAAAACTGGGGGAGCCAGTTCCTGTCATTGGAAACACTGGTGGTTGGCTCATGCTCTGCATGTATAAAGCAACCATGGCCTGTGGTTTTTTTTTTTCCAAAGGAACTAGTATAGATTTTTTTTGTTTGTTTAGGAGACTGAAAGGACACATTTAAAAGGGCTTGCATTTCTTCCTCCCCCCCCCATGAGGTGATCATCTTTTCAAGGTGCCTCTTAAAATGGAGTAGCTAAAACTGAAGGGACCCCCAGTTTGAGAACTTAAAAGCTGGTGGAGTAACAAGTGTATATGTGACTATCTATGCATACAGGGATGCATATCTTTGCAGGAACAAATGTACTGGGGGAAAAGGGGTGTGCGTGGTGCTTAGAAACCAGTAGCTACTGGTTATAGAGAAGAGGCTCCCAGAACCAACTGGGAGGCAGGGTGGGATTCCCCGTGGGTTCCTGTGTCTTCTCCTGTTCCTCCCCTCCAACGGTGGGAATTGAAAACATCCTATCTCCTCTGTTACGAGTTTAATCCCATGGGCTAGTATACTCATGGGGAACTCGTATTACCCAGACAGCTGCTGGGTGACAAATGCAGCTAAACAGGGCTCACGGGAGAGATCCTTCTCTGCCTGCCTCGCACGGCCACTGCTGCAGTTGGCAGTGCTCCTAGTATTCCCCGCAGCTGATGGCACGAACCGGAGAGACCGAGCTCCCCTTTGTCTCTTGGAGGGGTCCCTCAGGATCCGGCATGAGGTCTGTTGCGTGGGGTAGTGTCAGCCCTGCTCTGTCCGTATACTATGGTATTCGGTTCCTGGGGCGCTCTGTCCCGTGTCTTTTGCAATTCTTGTAAAGCTGCTTAAGAACCAGTTTGGAAAGGAACGGCGTGATCGTGGGAAGGGCCCCAGGGATGCGGTGCCCAGAGAGCAGGGCGACGTGGGGAACTCGCTGCTCTCCGAGGTTCCCTGGCAGCCTGCCTTGGAGCTGGCGTGAGCCACCGGTAGGACTGGGGGGCAGGACTATGTCTGATGGCTTTTGCGATGGGGTGGGCGTAGAGCTCACCTGTTGGCGCATGCTGTATGTATTCAGCACCAGCACGTGGTGCCAGCTTCTCCAACGAGCTCAGCGCTGAGTTCACTGGAAATTCGGGTCTGAGTGACCTGAAACGGGAGTCTATGGTGGAGCCAGGGGGTCTGAGTCCCCATCCAGGCTCTGACCATGAGGCTGCTCAGCCCTATCCCCTCAATGGCATGGTCCTCCCACGCACGGCTCTGAACCCAGTTGACTGCCTGCACTGGAGGGCAAATCCCTGCTGGGACTTTCCTGGCCCCTTTCTGTGGTCCTGGAGCAGTGGCCTCGACTCCTGACCAGCCGCTTTCACGTCTTTCCATTCAGTTCTTTCCTTGCTCAGCCTTGTGTTTTCCACTCCTCTCCTCCCAGCTCTCCATCGCAGCCTGCCATCTGCAGACCACCACACTCATTTTCTCCGGGCACCGGCTGTCTCTGCCTCCCCAAGTGCCAGCTCCCAGATCCTGTTGCTGCTTTATCTAGCTCTTCCGCACGGCACAAAGTTCATCTGTAGCCATAGTCAGGGGTGTCAGTGGAGAGATGGGGGGAAACAGGGTGGAATCTCCCTGTCTTGTTTCTTTCTGCCACTCCCCCCCCCCTGCAAAATCCGCCTCTGTCTCTGCAGGGCAGCCAGCTGGGAAATCCTGCCGTCACTGCAGCATCCTGCAGTCGAACGTGTAATGCATCCAATCCCTGCAAGATGCTGCAGATCACGCAGCCTGGCTGCAGCACAGGGTGGCTCGTGCCGGGCTGGTGCTGCAGTGCACAGGCTGGCCAGGTTGCCGGGCCTGCTACAGGAGTCTGGAGCGGTCCCCAGTGCTTGGGGCCGGGGTCTGCCCTGCCCTGGGTTTGCAGGGAGTGGTAGGAAGGTGGAAAGGATCAAGGGACAGTTGGGCTTCTACTCCCATCCCTGTGTGCACAGGATGCTGGGTGGCCTGCCTCTGCGTTTCCTCCAGCAAGTCTGGTGGCTCTGGGGTGGAGGTGAGCTGCGGCAGTGGGATGGAGGCCTCCTGGCTGTCTTTTGTTGCTCTGTGCTCTCTTGGTGGCTTGAGGGCCAGGGGCAAGCCCTTCCTTCTGCCTCCCTCCAGGACCAGGAGGGACTGGCTAGCGATAAGGAAGGTCTTTTGGAAGCTAAGGGCTCCTCCCTCCCCTCCCTCATGCTGAGATGCAGCTCTCCTCAGGGTGGCATCTTCCCCTTCCCGCCCTGGCGCTCCCTCTCCAGTCCTGTGGCTCTTATCAAACCCTGCTGCCTCCCCTGTTTGGAGGGAGGGCAGAGCCCTGGGGGCTAGGAATGATTAACTCTAGGGAGGGACAGATTTTCCTGAGATAACAAGCTTGTTAAAAGGAGAAAAATCTTTGGGAGAGTCAGAGGGTCCCCTGCCTAATGGCAGGGGTTGCCAGACACTACTGCCCTGAGACCTCTGCAAGACAGTCAGCCGGTGACTCGCATCTAGGACTGATGCTGAAGTCTGAAGCCAGCGTGCTGTCAGTTTTATGCCAGTAGTGGAAGCTCTTCCTCCAAACCGCCCTTGGCTTATTGGAGTGGACTTTCCATCCTGTGCATCTTGTTGCTTCTGGACGCTCTGCTCCTGGGGTAAAAACTACCCTGGTGATCCCAGGTTTGAGCGGGTGTCTAAATTCTTCCCCGCCAGCGCTGGTCTTGGGGTGGTCCAGAGTGAGGATAGAAAGTGTGCTTGCATCCAGTCGCTATTTGATCGATGATAGCGTGGGATGGAAAATTGAAGGAACAGAAGGAGTCGGAGCATCCAGAGCCTGGGCTCCTGGCTGCTGTGGTGTTGCGGAGTGGTGGAGGCACATGGGGTGGAGAGCCTGGCCGGTTGGGGAGGGAGCCTGAGCAGGAGCGAGCCTGATCTGCCCAGGTCTCTTTGCTAAGCATGTCGCCCTGGCCACTTAGCGTATCCCATAGAGATGGCTTTCCTGCAGGGGTCAGCCTGCTGCATTGTTTATGGCTAATGTAACCCCCCTTGACACCCAGATCACTGCGGTAATCTCCTGCCCTATCGGTTCTAAAGCCGCTATTATCCTCGGATTAGCATTGGCGCTTAGATACCCACCTGTACTAAAGCCTGCGAGAGGCAGAAACTATTAGAAAGCCTCCCACAGTTTCATTGCCCACGGGCCCAGCCTATGCTAAGTAGTTAATGTCCAGCTGTCACCTCGCATAACCCTGTCGCAGGTATGCGCTGTGCTCACGGCCCCTCCTCCTCGCCCTCGGGGCTGGAGGCTGTTTTGTTCCACCCGGTACCCGCAGATGGGCACTGAGTCCTGTTCTGTGACTGATGACACACCCGCAGGCACTGGTGGAGGGCTTCACTGAATCACTGGGGAGACCAGTCTAGCAAAAGAGAAGCCCTTGATGGTTCACTCCAGGGAAGCCCAGCTCTTGCATGCCCCGAGCTCTGGCAGAGAGGACCACTTGCAGCTGGGGTCACGCAGAACAGCAACAGTCTCTTCCATATTTTAATTAGAAGTGGCTTTGGCTTGAAGGACTTGATGCCACTGCAGGTCAGGTCTCCCCCTGGCAGCCAGGCCCTGCAGGTCCTATCTCATTACTTGTGTCTCCTTGAAACCTGACTGGGTCGCAGCTTAGATGCTGCTTAGACACTTGGGCCGTTCAGGTGCCGCAAGTGTCCCTTGGGCTGTGATAGCCACCCACCAGGCATCTAGTTGAGCCTGTGGAACAAGTGATGGCCTTGAGCTCCTGGAGAAGGGCAGCTTTGGTCGTCAGGGAATGCCAGGCCCAGTGGTACCTGGGATGCTAGAGGTGATGCTTGTTGACTGCATCTCATAGGCGTCCATCCAGTCTCAGCTTGCTATAGACATGGCCCGCAGTGGAGGGGCATCGGGCATCTGCTTCTAGAAACGGACCCAGTCTTGCAGCTGGGAGCTCTAGGGCACATCCCAAGATGAGCAGGAAGTAACATCTGGGGTTGGAGACTCTACGGCACCTGGTAGAAGAGGAATGGCAGGCTGGAGCCACGGCTGCCGCTGGCACCGGAGGGCCTGGGAGCGACAGCACAAGCTCAGGGGTGTTGAAGGTATCATTGTTTGGGGGAGAAGCAAGTCCAAGTGAGCATTTAAATATCAGCGTCCTCTCAAGTGCCCTGCTCCAGTTGGGGCTGCCTTGCATTGGCTTGGTGTAACTAGGAGATGAGAATCGAACCAGAACCCCCGCTCCCCAACCCTGCAGCAGTGGTGGCCTTAGGGTTGTTGGGACCCTGGGCAAGAGTGTCATTTGGCACCACATAGAGGCTTAATTTTGATGATCTATAAGCAAGTCAGACATTTGTTGCAAAATTTGGGGGGCCCCATGCAGTCTCTCAGCTTGCCCTCCCCTAAGGACGCTACTGCCTGCAGGGGCAAAAATCTACCCTTGCAGAAGCCTGGCTGAGCTGCTGTGAATGATGTCTCCAGCCGTCTCCATCAGGAAACAAAGTGGCTTTTAAATGCATTGGTACTTAATTAAAACATGTCAGCGGTCTAAAAATAAGTTGGCATTTGGTGTAGGCTGGGCCTAATACCTTTGGAAATGTGCTAGCTGGTTGCAGGTTACCCCGGGGCTGCGGCTGGCACCTATGGGAAGTGTAGGTGTCCCAGCGTGTTTGAAAAACAAGCTGCTCTTATTATGATGATGATGTTCGCCAGTCCAGGCATGCTCCACACACACAGCTGCCCCAGTTGCAGTAAAGGTGTGGCTTCTAAAAACCCAAGCACCCCCGTCTCCTCCCCTGCATTGGCACTCGCCTTCTTTTGGCTTACCTGGGAAACAGGCAGGTGATGTGCGCAACTGCAAACCTGTTCTAGGAGCAGCCACACGGCTTCTGGGCAGCGAGAACCCTGCGCCTCCAGATGATGCGTGCCCAGCCTCAGTGGTGTCATTTGGTGCGTGGCTGGAAAGCGCTGACGCTGCAGGCGTGGGTGACGTGAGAAGGGGCGCAGGATAGAGCGGGGGGCTTGGCTGGTCCCGTTATAAAGGTGGCTGAAGTCCCAGTATCCATAAGGCCTCCAAGTAGAGGCCTCTCTCTCCTTCTTCCTTTCCCGGGTCCCTACAACTGCACAGAAGCATTTTTTGCAGTGGGGTTGGGATTGCTTTGTGGTAACGTGATTCTTGCTTGAGTTTTTTTTTTTCTTTTTTTTCTTTTTAGAGCTCGGTTCTGGGGACGTGTGGGTTAAATGAGTTCAGGCTACTGTAGTCCGGCCGCTCCAGGACATGGTCAGATAGGGGTGGTTTGCTTGGACGCTGGGAATCTTCTATTTTCCCTTTTGAAGAGAGAGAACAAAGGGTGACCCCCCCACACACACACACACACAAAGGGTGACCCCCCACACACACACTTGTTTTGATGCATCCTGAGCAACTGGTTTAGTGCAGTTCCACCCCCCCCAACACACACACACACATGCACGCACGCTGCTCTCTTGGCCCATCTGGTCTGTTCTCACTTACTGGTGCATATTTTCCAGGCTCCTACAGCCTCTTGTGCAAAGCCATGGCTCTGCCTGGGTCTGAGCTCCCGGTGATATCACAGGCTTTGCTCTGCAAGGGTCTAATTTGGTGCCTGGGATGCAGGCTTTCTTCCTCCTTATAAATATTGCCTTTCGGTCTTCTGCGTCTCTCTCTCTCTCGCGCGCGCGCTCACTCGCTCCCTCCCTCCCTTTAATTAGACTTCTTACTGCATGGAACAGTTTGCAGTTATATATGGAAAACAGCCTACACTTTCCCAGGAGCGGAGCATGTTGGGAAGGGAAACGGGGCTAGCAGCAGGCTCCCTCTCCCTGGGAGTGTGTGTGTTTTTCCTATCGTGGCCACGCTTGGCCGTCTCATTTTGTGGGTTTTTTAAACCCTTTTTGGGGCTCAGAGGAGCCCCCTCCCCATGGTTTTATTCCTGCAAAGTGTGCTTTCTTGGAGCCGTTTCAGCCGACTCAGCCGAAGGGCTGATTTTGTTCAGCCCAGGCAGAGGGGGCATTGTGTGGCCCCACCGGTGAATGGATAGCTGCTGTTTGCTGGGGAAGGGCTCGAAGCCTCCAAGACGTGGGATCTGGATTTCGAATGCCCCAGAGCTCCTGGATGCCACGTGGAAATCTGAGGTTGTAAAGCTCCCACGTAGCCGGGTGTTGGTTTGTGCCGGTGGCGGGTAAGAGCAAGCACAGGCAGCTGTGTGGGGTGCTGCGGGGATGTCCCTGTTCTCAGCTGGCTGGCAAGGAGGGGGGATGCTGGCAGTGCCTCTCGGATGCAGAACAGGTGGCTGTGCATGGCTTTGAGTCTCCTTGACTGTTCAGCTTGAATGGGGAGGGGAGCAGAGGGGGCACGTTGCACTCTGTCCACCTGGGCTCGTAGCTCCTTGCCGCATGGAGCCCAGGGCACCCAGGGAGGAGAGGATGCGTTAGGCCAGGCAGCGCTACTGCCAGGAGAGGCCATGCTCTGCGTGCCCCGAGAGGCATCGGCTAGGCTGCCGGGTTCCCCGTGTCCTCGCCCAGACCGGAGGGAGCGGACTCTAGCGGCTACGGTCTGGCCTTGTAGATTCTGCTTCTGTTTCTGCCGTGACCTTGCCGTGGGGCCTTGGGCAGGGCCTTCCTTGGCTCTGTGCCTCAGTTTCCCCTTTGGAAAAGGAGGGTAGTTCCCTTCCCTGTTGGGTATCCCCCACTGGGGAAAGAAGCTGTGGGAAGTGACCGGCTGCAGGGGGGTGTTTTCTGAGTCCTCTGTGGTGCAGCCGTCTCAACGTAGCCTTGGGTGGAAGGACGTAACCGATGGGGAAACGGGAGGGTTTTGGGTGACCTCCCCCATCTGCTACCTTCTCCAGAGCCCTGTCTCGCCGCCACCCGTCGCGGACAGCGAGAGGCGGTCGAGCTGCTGCTGGACGCAGGTGACCTGCACGGTGCAGGCAGGGCCTGCGTGGATCCCCGCTGCGTGGTCCCCTGGGGATGCCGGCAGGGCTGGGTCGGGCACCAGCCCCGGCAAGTGACGGAGGCTAGGAGGGCGGCTGCCGCTCTCCGTGCCAGACCGGCAGGGCCTCTCTGGATCCCGGCTGCGGCCCAGTCCGGGAAACCGTGGCTGTGAGACGCAGCTACTTCTGGGAGGAAGTAGCAGGGCCTATTTTAAGCCCCCGGGGATCTTCAGGGTAGGAATCCCCTGTCCCTGTGTAACTCTCACAGCTAAAAATAGCCAAGCGGTGCCCGTGCGCGCTGGCCGGTAGCTCCGTCTGGGTGTCGTGTCTGCGCGCGTCTCTCTCTCTTCTCCCTTTCTTTCATGTTCTGCCGCGCTCCCTGCATCTGTCCCCTCTTCTCCCAGGGAAAGCGGCTCTGCTTGACCGGAGGACAGGCTCTGAGGTAGGGAGACGGGCTCTCTGGGCCGGGACTCCTGGGTTGTCTACCGTTTTGCACGTCACCTGCCTTCTCTCTCCCTCCGGTTCCCCCTCTGCCTGTGCGTGGAGGGTGGGAGCAGAGTGGGACCAACCTTGCTTTGTGTAGCTGTTGCCAAGCAAATTTCTGAGCGCTCACTAATTCGCTCCTGCACGCGGGGAGCTCCGCGGAGGCCTCGAGTGCTGTTATTCAAAGCCCAGCATGTTGGCTGCGCTCTCCGCGGAGCTTGCTGGGGCTTCGGTTTCCAAGCATGAGAAACCAACTCGGTCGGAGTCTAATGCATCTCCACCCCGGAGGCTGCTTTCCTCTCCTACGGCAAATCTGCCTCCCTCCCCTGGGGCTCGAGGGCTGTCCTGAAGGCATCAGCTGGGCTCTGTTGTGGGGTAAAGGGACTGAACTGGGGCTGCAGGCAGGGTACGGGGTGGCACAGTGGGCGCATGGGGGCGCGGGGATTCGGGCTCCCTCTCCTGCCAGGCTGCAGCGTGGTGGTAGGAGAGGCAGCGGCATGCCTCAAGGTCTTCATGCTGCTGCCTTCCTCCCTCCTCCCCAAGGTGCGGCTGCCTCCTGAAGCTGTTGCATCGGCCCCCAGGGTCGCAGGTCTCCAGCCTACATGGCCCCTGCTCTCAGGCTCTTGAAGCAGTTGGGAAGGGGGTGCTTCAGCTGAGGGTCCTGGGGCTGAGCTGCCAGGCTGGCACTGACATGTCAGGAGTGACCTTTAGGGGCCTGCAATGTGAGAGCAGGGGCAGAGATGGCATCTGATCCTCAGCCTGGGGGAGACATCCCTGGCACGTCCCCTCCTGCGTGTCGCTGCAGTCCCTAGCTGATCCCGTGTCCCGAGAGCCCTGCGCAGCAGCATTCATACTCCGCAAGCGCTGCGGAGGAGGACGGGCTTTCTCTGGAAAGAGCCCAGCTCCATACGTCCTGCCCTGCGGGCCAGCCAGGCAGAAGCCCCCCAGGGACGGCCCGTCTGCTGGGCTGGGGGATTCCCTGCTTCTGCTTGGCAGCCTGCTGCAGGCTGCCCTGTGATGGGGACAGTGCCGGGAGGGGGTGGGGGCTCTGCTGGATGCGACTGCGGCATCCCTGTCCCCCTCTCGCTGCGAGATCAAAAGCTCCCCCTCACTGCAAAGTGCCCTGTGGGCTGGGATCTAGGCCCTTGGATGGGAGAGTTTAGAGGAGCAAGAAGTGGGCTTGTGAGCATCACTGGGGGTGGGAAGCTGATCGAAGCCAAGTCCCACCTCAAGGCCGCTTCCAGAAGCGATGCTCTGCCGGTGGTCAGCAGGGATGGCCCTTCCCAAGCTGCACATGATTGCAAGCCCCAAGGCCTCCAGGGCTGCCAACCCAGTCCCCAGAGCCTTTCCCCAGGGCAGGCGGTGAACCCCGGAGTCCTGCTCCGTAACGGCACCCCTAGATCTTTCCTTTTGCCGTGTGGCCTTGGCCCAGCCCCAGGGCACCGTTCTCTGAGCACGTGCCCTGCCACGCCTGGGCTGCCTGGCGCTCTCCTTGTGGGCAGTACGAGCCTACTCCCGCCGGCTGGCCCCGGCACACAGGGTTCAGTGCGCGAGTGGTACGTGATGTGCTGTTGGACAGGGCTGGAGAAAGGCGACTTGTTTCTATGCTGCACCTGGCATCTTGTGGCCCCCGCTGTGTCCTTGGTTTGTCTCAGACCTTCTGCCCAATCCTCAGCTTCCCGGGTTCTGTTCTCCCCTCTGCTGCCTCGTTAATCATATGATTTTTTGGCGGAGAACAGCAACCCGGTAGGCCTCCTTTGGGCACGAATTCGGGACCCCGGGGTATCAAAGGGGCCTTAGACCAGGATCCAGTCCAGGAGCTGCTCTGATTTTTGCACAGCAGCTTTCCTCTGCCTTGCAGACGAAGGATGCATCTCTCTGTAGCCGCATCTCCTTCCCTGTCCCTGGATGTCTCCCTATGGCCTGAGCTGGAGCAGGCTTGGGAGATGGGGCTGTTCCTTATCTGAGCATGCTGGAGCCCGGTGGGACAGCACGACTGGGACCTGAATACGGCCCCGTAGACCACTTCCAGCGGTAAATGGACTGGGAGCAGTAAATGGATTCCTCTTGCTGAGGCAGGTGCCAGGCATCTGGGTGAGGTGCCATACCCAACTCGCTCCACGGCCTTTGCTCAAAGCTGGCAGGGCTGGTCTGCCTGACGGCAGGATGCAAGGAGCCCACTCGCAGTCTGTGTTGTATACGTGCAAAGTGAGGGAGCCTTGATTACAAAGACCTTGCAACATGCTGGTGGGGTGGAAGGGGAAACTGAGGCACAGAGAGGAAATGACTTGCCTGGGGCCACACAGGAGACCAGTGGCAGAGAGCCTGCTGCTTCCAGGGCTCTTAACGCCTGGACCTGGCTGCCCTCCGGTGAGGGAAGCCGGCAAACTCTGGAGGGAGTTGGGCTGAAATGGAGCTTGATGCTCCCAGGTGCTGCTGTTGGCACAGCCAGCCCCTAACCTGGCCTCCTCCATTTATTCCCAGGGCTCCCCTCACCCCACTTCCCAGCTCCCGGGCTACCTTGTAAAGCACAAAACAGCAAGGAGAATGATTTACTGCAGACGCCCAGGGAGAAATACCAAGGCCTTAGATGGAAACGTTCCCCTGTCAGCTCGCCTGGAGAACCCCAGCCCCCCTCGGGATTCTTTCCCCGCTGCTGGGTGCAGCCGCGGAGGGGGAAGCCCGTGAGGCTGGGGGTGCGGGCAGCACGGCTGCTTCCCAGATGCCTGAGTCATGAGCCAGGAGGTTTCCGAGCCGTTCCGCTTTTCTGCACCCATGCGGTGCTCTCCGGGGCACAGGCAGCCGGCTTCATCAGAGGATGATCCAGCTCTTAAGCTCACGTGGGCTCGGTGCCTGGGGCCGAGCACCAGGGTGTGTGTGGAAGGGGAAAAAGTTTTGCAGTGGGGTGCCAGGAGCTGAGCGGGCAGCTCTGCCACCGCGTGCGTGCTCTGGGCTCTCCCGGAGCCCGGCGGCTCCTCTCGGGCTGCCTTCAGCTGAGGGAAGTGTCTCCTACCTTGGGGGAGCCCAGCAAGGAGCAAATCCTAGAGGATGCTGTGGTTTTAGCCCCAGAGGTGTTAGCGATCTGCCAGCGCAAAGCAAACTCATTGGAGGGGTTGGCAGGCTACCTTGGCTGGCAAATGCCGGTGAAAACCAGAGCTGCCCTCCCTGCCCTAGGATTTATGTCTCTTCTTTTAGCTCACCCAGAGGTCGCTACCCCGCAAAGGCAGGGGGAAGGCTAGTAGTCCCCTTGGTGCGTGAGCCCCGGGTAAAACCCCCGCGCCCCGTCCTCCTAGGATTTGGCTGCACCTTGGTCCCTGCGTGTTGGCGCCTGTTCTGTTGTGTGGACTCGCCCTTTGCCTAAGCGTGATCTTCTTTGGCCTGTGAGATATCGCAGTAGAGGGTGGTGATGTGAACATGGTGTTTTTAGGCCTGACTGGCATCGGATGCATTGGGAAAGACTGAGCTGATGCAGGGCAGGGGAGAGACGGGCGGGCTGGGGGAGAGGGCGCTTCAGGGTAGAAGCCTCCCCCTCTCTGAGCTGGCAGCTGAGACTGGGTTTAAGGGTTTCCTCTTGAGGATGCTGCCCCCTGTCTCCGATGTCTTTGGTCCCTATTCCAGGGTGTCACCTCCAGAGCAGCCCTGATCCCCAGCTTGGCTTCTCTGCACACATCTGGGTGCCTGGGCTGCATGTGGCCTGGCTGCTTGCTTGGCTGCGAATCAGTGCTTGTGGGCTCAGCCCAGAGCTTTGTGTCCCGTGGATCAGTGCTACAGTGCCTGCAACGGGTTCTTGTTCTGCAGGAAGTCAGTGCTGGGGGGCTAACATCTGCCCCATACATTGCCCAGACTAGGCCTGAGATGCACCTGCAAGCTCAGGAGATGCGGGTTTTTGTGCTAGGCTCTGTCCTTGCCTGGCATGGGGTAAGTGTGGTCTAGTCCCTGGGGACCTGTTTCTTCCTGCCCCACAACCCTGCTGCTGTTAGGAGTTCCTCATGCTGCTCTGCCACTGCACCCAAGCCCTTGCCTGTGGCTTTCCCAGGCTCTCCCCTGCCTCTGTCCAGCCTGCCGCCTGCCATCTCCGGCTTGAAACAGCCTTGTACTGATCCCGTCAGGCCGTTTCCCCTCATCCCTTCACCTGGGCCTCTGTTCTGCCCTGCAGCCTTTGCTCTTTTCTCCCCGGCTGCTATTCAAGCCCTGGGCTTACGCACGTTGCTTGGTTCTGTGCACGTCAGAGGACCTTTTGTAGCACACCTGAAGTCCCATGAGGCATTGTGGATGGGGGGTGAAAAGCGGCCCTGGGAGTCCAGGCAGGACAATGGTAACCTGAGAGAAGTGACCTCTTGAAACGCAACCTGGCAGATGCTGTCCATCCAAAATGACCCTGGCATCAGCAAAGAAGGGCTGGTGGCAGCTGTGGGGGGAGAGGATTAAAGGGACAGGTGCCTTTGAGGTCTGCCAGGCCTGGGTCCAGGGGCTGCTGAGGAAGGTGCTGCTGTTCACTTGGTCGCTCCCCGTGTTGGGGGAGTTGGCACGGTCGCTGGCTAGCCGGACTCCCAAGCGGACAACTCTGTCTGAGCACGTACGCAATGCTGACGAGCAGTACGACTGACACTTGGCCAGCGCAGTCGGGCACTGGCCTGGGCAGCAAGCTGCGAGCGTGAATGGACATGCGCAGACATACCTGGTGTGGACTCAAATGCACGTAGATGAGTCCTACGTCACACGGATGCAGCATCCCTCCATGCACCCACTGGTATCTGCAGCAAACGTGCATGCATGCCCCGACCCACCCATGTGTACACCTGAGGACCCCAAGCCCCATCCGTTCCCGCCTGTATGTGCTGGCGTGTATGCAAGGGTGGGGAGTAACACGGGGCGTGAAGCGCTGTCGTGCAATTTGCTCCTACCTCCATGGGGAGGGGAAAGGGACCAGGAGAAGCTGGCCAAATCCAGGAGGAAGGAGAGGGCAGAGAGCTTGAGTGAGTAGGGCATTGCCTTTGCTAGTCCCAGCGATGCCTCGGCTGGGACATGCACAGCGAGAGCATCCGTACGCGCTCTATTCTGCCTGACAGCGGTGCCGCCTTCCTGCTCGCCGCCTTCCGCGTCCTGGCTCCTTGGAGATGTCGACGGCTGGTGGGAAGGTGTGTGGGAGTCGGCGCCATGTGGGAGTGTGGGAATTTTAATTGATCTGTTTCCTAGATGCCTTTGTTCCTACCCCTTTGGCTTCCCAGGGCTTCGTGGTTGCCAGTAGGGATAAGGAAGCTGCAGGCCAGGGGGTGTGGAAAGCCCAGGGGCGGTGTTTCCATCCAGGAAATGCACGTCCTGACCACAGCTCTTGCCCTGAGCCAGCCCACTTGCAGCTGGGGGAAATCACTTGGGGGAAGCCCTAGGGGAAGGGTGCACAGTGCTTTCCACTGGGTTTTTGTTGTGGTCTGGTAGGTTAAAGCCAAGAGCTGGAGATCAATGCCTGACTGGAGGGTGCAGAGAAAAGACACAGATAAGGAACTGGGCTACATCTGAGCCATCTTTGGACATCCTTGACTGCTAGGTACTGCAGGAGTATTTGCTGTAAGGGCAAGGAGGAAGCAAGAGCTTTGGTCTGCTCTGCCTGCCTGGGAGATGGACAGAAGGCTTCAGGATTGCAGAAGCGGGTCTCTGTGCTCCTGAAGGGCAGGAGCTGGGGTGCTGGTGGCTGGAAATGGGGTTGGGGAGGCTCTTGCTTGAGCTGAGGGGTGGGGGAGCCATAGGGGAACTCGGTTGAGCCAGGGAAAGCAGCACTAGCTTCCCCTTACCGTTCACCGCGTGCCCAGGACAGGGCCCATCTCTCATGGGGAGAAGTGACACGTGCACGGAGGCTTCCTGCCTCGGGTCCTGCCGCTTGCATGTCCCATCTCGGCTTGCGAGCAAGCGTTAAGGGAAGACTGCTCTGGCTGCAGGGCGGGAGACCTCTTTGCAGTGTGCCCAAGGCCGGAGCTGGCACCCTTCCCGGTTCCACCCCATCGCTGGCTCCGCATGCGGCCATCCACCCCGCCTCTTGGAAACCCCAGTGCAATGGCAGCTAGTCCCTGAACGGCCCCTCCCATCCACCCCAGAAAGCTGTGGTTTTGTAGCCATGAGTCACCTTCTTTGCTCCTTTCATTAGTGCCTCTTGATGAGATATAAATAACCGGCAGCTCACATAGTCTTTCAGTTTAGGGCTTCCTGAAACACCCAGCGCATGGTTGCGGGCTAGCACCGAAGGGGTTAATTTCGGTTGCCTTTTTCACGTTTTGGGCTGGAGGGTGGTGGGGTGGCAGCGGAGGTGTCACCCTTGCCACGGGGGGGTGGGGTGCGGTTTGCACACAGTTCCCGTATGCTCGGTGCTCCCCTTGGTTGAGGCTTGGGCATCGACGTTCCTCTGGACCCTGATACAAGGCAGGGGTGGATGGGGTGCCATAGACCCCCATCTCCAGATCTGGCAGTTCTCCCATTGGGGTGCTAGAAGCAAGACAAAAGCAGTCGCTGTCTAAGTAGGAGCCACATCCCAGGGATGAGGGGGGAATGGGTCAGCCAGCACTTGTGTAGACTTTCACTGGCTGCCAGTGCTCCCTGGAGCCAGATTTTTCTGCTCCTGGCAGTGTTCAGGATGCTGTGGAGTCTCGGGAGAGGCAAGCTGGTTTCAGACTAAAGGCACTAGGCTGGGACTTGAGAAAACTACTTTGAATTCCCAGCTCTGCCACAGGCTCCCCATGTGACCTTGGGCAGCTCACTTAATCTGCCTGTGTCTCAGCTCCAGCCTCCACCCCACCTTCTAAAATGGAGGTAGCAGCACTTGGCCTCTCAGGAGGTGGGAGGGTGAATGCATGAGTGCGCCTGCAAGGCCTGGATGCTTCTGGGTCTGTCGGGTGGAAGCCTGTCACGCTCCCTCCTCTCCCGCTGACCCAGTGCAGGCCCCATCCCTTCCCAGGGTGCCTCTGTTGCAGCGTGTGGCTCGCGTCCTAATAGCTGGGAGGGGGAGGCTCGGTCTTTCCTCTGAGCGATGCGCCCACCCCCTCCCCGCCAGCTTTTGACTCCGTTACCCTGCCAAGATATGTTTCTGTCTGAAGCTCTAATCTCTCCTCTGCCTTTTTATAAACTAACTGCATCTGTCAGGGCTCCGCTGGCCTCTTGCCGGGCTGGGGCAAGGGACCCGAGGAGAAGTGACCTCTAGCCTTGTCCTCTTCCCCATCCCCCCTGTGAGAACATGCAGCATTGGGAAGCACAGGTGCTGGCCCACGAGCTGCCTGTACAACGCTGTGGAGGCTCCGACTAGCTGGCGAGGGGCTCACAATAGCGCCTTAAGAATGAGCGGCACTTGAGACGCTGGCTGGCAAGCTGAGGATTGGTCCTGGCTTGCCTGAAGGTGCGTCCCGGGTATGCATGGGTCTGTTCAGCCTCTGGGCTCCCTGTGATTTGCTGGGTCGGCGACCCCATTCACCTTCTGGGGAGGGTTGGGCTGCATTGGAGGGTGTCTGGACGAGCAGGGATCTTGGGTCAAGTTGGTCCAGGAGAGGCTGCTGGGAGCATCCTTGGCTTGGGATGCTCTGCGCCATCCAGCAGACCCACTGATCTGTGGGGGCCACCTAGAAATGTGGCATTGGCCCCCACCTGCCTCTGGCTCTATGAGGGCGTGTGAAGTCGGTTTTTTGGCTGCTCCATTTCTTGCGGGACCTGTGGCAGTCAGGGTGTGTCGTGCCGAGCAGCTTCATCACGGAGACTCTTGTCTTTCCCGAGGCAGCTGGGAGTGGGCTGTCCTGATGCAGTAGTCTCCGCCCAGGAGGCCTGGTGCCTAGTTATATCAAGATCCTTTGCCCTGTTCAGAGTGGAAAGGGTACGCTACTTGGGTGGACTGGCCTAGTAAGAATCTCCCTTGGATTTGATCCTGCTGGAAGCCTGCCTTGGTCCATCCCCCTCTTAGGGCGCAGCAGTAGGTGAAAGGGTAAGTAATTATCCTGCATGCAGATGTGCCCGGATGGAAGCTCTGGCAGCCCCAGGGCCTGTCTGGGGGACTCCCCTGTCCCTGCAGCACAGGAGGCCCCGCTCCCCCCCGCCCAGCCACCAGCAGAGGAGCAAAGGGACTGAGAATCCCTCCCCGCGTGCTCCCAGCTTCTCCCACCAGCGCATAAACCCCGGCGGTAGCACTTTGCACCTCTCCTCTCCTTGCTTCCCCTCAGCTAGCACAGCACAGAAGTCGCTCCAGCTCCATATCTCTCCCTCTTGCTGCCTGGCAGAGGTGAGTCAGTGGCGGTCCCTGCCGCACGCCCGGTGCCGAATGCTGACGGAAGGAGGTGTGGTCGGCGCAGCGCGAGCGCTGCATTAAGTGGCTCTGGGGGCCATGGGTGGTGTTCACCTCGCGTGCTTTGGGCACCGGGATGGCAGGAGGGCGGCGCAGGGTGCTGCATCGCGTCACGGCTGGTCCCCTGGTTCAGAGCACCCCTGAACTCTGCTTCTCCCAACCCAGAGCTCAGAGCTCTGCTAAGACTTGGGCTTCCCCGCCGCCCCCCCTACAATAAACTTCATCAAAAACCCCAGACCCAGGGGTTTGAGGGTTTGCTTTTTTTTTCCTATTTGGCAGCATAAACACTGTCCTTGTGACGGAGCTTTACATTGGGTTTGCCATAGCAACCCACAGCAACAGGAGTGTTTATAACACCCTGTCACCAGGGCTGGAAAAAAGCAAGCAGCGGTTGCAGCAGCCAGTTGGGACAGCGCCCTCGAGCAAAGGGGCGGGCAGGGGGTGGCTTGAGCACAAGTAGCTTCCGGGGCTGGCACTAGGCTCCTCCGTGGGCCTCCAACATCAGGGCTGTCTCTGGCTGCTGTAGCAGTCCAGCTGTGGGCCTGGCCAGATGTGCCTGGCAGCTGCCCAGCCGGGGTGCCACATGGATCTGTCGCGTGCCCTTCCCGCTTGTCAGAGGGGCGAGGCTGGGAGCTGAGCATGCCACCCTGAGAGAAACAGGGGGCCGAGCCCAGTGGCCCGACCTGAAGTGAGGCTTGATCCTGGCTTGCTTTCCCATCTCCCCTGCTCCCCATGCCGAAAGCAGCGGGCCCAGTCCTGGGTTTGCCCTTGCGTGAAGCTGGAGAGGAAGGGAGGGCAGCGTTTGGGGTTTTTTTCCTCCGTTGTCGGGCATCCTGCTTGTTGCTGGGCATCCTGTTTGCAGGCTGGAGGAACATACCCAAAGAGGTTTCAGTTCCTGGCATGCAGAGCCCGAGCTGAGTCAGCGCCAGAGCAGGGGCGTGCCAGGATCACTGGGTGGGGCGTGGAGTTCCCATCGCCTTCCTGTTGGGAAGCGGGCCGTGCGGCTGGCTGCGGGACAAGCCTGCGGGTCTCTCCCTGCACGCTCAAGTCAGATGCTGAAAGGAGCAATCATCGGTGTTTCATTGCCGGCCCTTGATCTGGGCCCAGCGGCATCGGCTTTCGCTGCCTCCATCTCAAAGGCAGGGGTGATTTGTCTTGCTGGGCCCCATGCTGCTGCTTCTGAGCAAGTCTTGGCTGCTTGGAAAAGGTTGGGTGTGGGGATCACATCCGGACAGTGTGCGGAGCCTGAATAGTGGTGCAGGGTTTGGGGCTGGGCCTCCTCTGCCTTCTGGGGTCAGCTGTAGCAACACCGTACTGGGAGGGGGGAAGCTAAGGGCAAGAGGCAGGATCCTTTCCAGATGTAAAGTCGATTGGTGGGGCATGCTTGTACTGAGCCACAAAGGGCTGATGTCAGCTCGTCTCCTCGCCTGATGGATAGACAGACGCAGGATCTTCACTTGTGCTTCTAAAGAAGCAGCACCCGGTGTGGTCAGAGCCTGGTGGCTGGGGCTTTACAAGCAGCTTGCTATTTTGAGGGGGAGAGCAAAGAGAAACTGCAGGGGATAGCAGCTCCCATGGCCTGAGCTGGTTCTGGGATGGAAGGTGATGGGATCCATGCTGTGACCTGCGAGTGTCCTGGGTGAGCTGTACTAGCCAGCGATATTTTGTGCGTGACCAAGGGAGCCCTCTGGAAGAGATGTGGGCAAGTCCTGGCACGGAGGCTCGCAGTCTCTGTGGGGCAGGGTGCCTGTGCCTTTCCAAAGATCAGTGGGAAAGCTCAGTAAGAGAGCGGATCTGCACGGCTATGCATCCTGCCTTCAGCAGTCTGGCCTGTAACCCTTTTGGCATTTGTCTCCATCTGTTGGGTAACCCAGCTGTGGCATCTCTGGCCTGCCCAGCCTCTTCAATGGGCCAGGCTGGCTTGAGGGCTGGCCACAGTCACCTCTGGAAGATGGCGGTAATCTTGCTTCCAGATGTGCAGCAGCGTGGATGGGGAGGAACATCTCAAAGTGGAGGAACCAAGGGCAGCACACCAAAGTCATGGAGCAAGACACCAGTGCAATGTGAGCACCTTCTCCCTCCTAGGGAGGGTCCAGCTTACTCCCCTCAGGCCTACAGGACAACCCATACAATTACGCAGCGAGACCTGGTTGCCCACTGCTCCCGTTGCAGCACAAGCTGGGGAGCTGCACTCACGGCTGCCACGCGTGAAGCATTTGGCCTGCCGTCTCCTTTCTGGCTAACCATACTCAGTTTAGCTGTGCCACAAGCAGTGCAGGGAAAGCAGCTTCAAAGAGTTGCTGTTAGAAGCCTTGAAAAGGAAGGCAGGGGCTCACTGCCATGGGGCTCACGAGTCCCCACTCTGTTCCCTGCTATTTCTTTTTTTCAGGGCTGCTGTTAGCCTTGAAATGGGGCATTGGAAACCTTGAATGTACCGGGAATGAGATCGCTGATGCCTCGATGCTGGCACCCACATGTGCTGGGTGCGTGTCTTCATGGGGCTGCGGTGCTAGCAGCTCGCTTCGCTTTCAAGGCTTCTAATACTCGATGCCAGCGGTTGCTTCAGGGGTGCCCGTACCACTGTCAGCAGCACTGCCTGCTGGTAAGCGCTGCTCGCATCGAGTCTGGGTATGCGCATGCCCAGGTAAAGGCCCAGCCTTTGCTTGGTCCTAAGGCGATGGGTTTGAATGGCATGCACCATAAATGCCCCCAGACTGGGTGTTTCCTAGACGGGCTGTGTCTGGACCTGGCTCGTGGAGTGGGCAGCGTCATCTCCCTGCTGGGCTTTTATGCTCCTGTATGATCCCCGCCTCCCCATCTGATGCATTGGCACTGGCCCCTGCTCCAAAGGGAGGCCTGCTGCCCTGCAAGCCTGGGCTCTCCCTGCCCGTTGTGGTCGGAGCTGCGGCACCAAAGTGCCATCGACTGCTCCGCTCCCCTGGGCTGTCGGTTCTTGGGCAGACTCCCACAGACGGCCGACTCCTTCCCCGCTCCCCAGCACGCACGAGCCTGCTCTCCCTCTGCCAGGACGGAGGTGTAATGCAGCCGTTTATTATTCCGGGCAGGTCTGTCTGCAGCACTGCATCAGCTCCATCCCTCCTCATCAGCTGCTCCCTCCTCCTCCCGCTTGCGCGCTTTTTTCCTCTGCTCCACGCTCCCGCCTCGCACACTTTCTTTGCAGCCGGGACTGGTAGCGGATGGAGCGCGAGGGCCCTGTGGAAAGCCGGTGCAATAGAGTTAAGTGGGGGCTGCTTTTGCCTTTTCTAAGGGTGCACCTCGCATTGTGTTTGGAGCCTGCAGAGCTCCTCTCCATGCACAGCCAGTGCCTCTACTCTCCAGACTGAGAGAGAACGGCAGGGCAGGGTATGCAGAAAGGATCGCTCTAGGCTTTTTTAATTCATCTGCACAGAGCTGCATGAAACCTGCCTTCTCAGGGGGCCTGCCAGCCCTGTGCCAGCCTTCCTGGCTGGGTCCTGCCCTTTGTGGGGTTCATTGCTACTGCCCCAGGTCTTGTAAGGATTTGACGCCTGGCCAGGTATAGGGGGAGACTTGAGAGGGAGGCTGCGTTGTAACTCCATCCGCAGGGTATAAAAAGCTCTAGCAGGGCTTGCAGGAGGGGTTACTTTGCAGTGAGATGCTACAGGGGAGCATTACCTGAGCTTCCTGGTAGTTATTCCCTCCTCTCCCCATCATGCCTGTCCCTGCTCCCTGTTCCCAGTTCCCCTTTGCCCACCTGATGTGTGCCTTCCCCAGCGCTGGCTGGCTTTCCGCTCCCAGCCCTTCCATCTAGATCTTCCGGGCTCTTGGGGGCACAGCTTGGTTGTGAAATCAAAGCTGTTCAATTTGCTCAAAGCTGTTCAATTTGCTCGCCAGGGTCATGGGATTGCTCTGTGCTGTTGCAAAGCAGCGGACTTGGCTGCATGTGCCCGGGGTGGGAATAGCAGGGGCAGCCACAGATGGCACCGGCATAGTTGGGCTGGGGGACCCCAGAATAGAGAAGCAGAGGATTCAGATGAGTTTCAGCAGCGCAGGGGTGGGGAGACGGCAGAAGAAGAAAGGGCTGTGCGGGCAGAGCTGATAGCTGGGCAGAGAGGGCAAGCCCCTGTTTTGGGAGGAAATGCTGCTATTCACAAGCCTCCATGGTCAGAGCTTTTTCAGCTGCTAAGCAGTTCTGCGTTCCTGGCTCGTGCTCCGCTCCATCGCTGTACCTCGGCTTCGGGCCTGTGCAGCTGCCCTTCCAAGCACACAGCTGCCTGCCCCCTGCCCCGCAGCTCCCCAGGACGTTACTTCCTCCTCTTTCCTCTCGACCTCCGGAGACGAGTCCCTGGAGCTGGAGCCCTTAGAAGGAAGGGAATCTCGCTGTTGGGAATAGGGGGATAATGATAGGTGCCCTGCAGGCTCCTCTAGGGGTAATTACGGACTCCGCCATTACAATATTAATTAGCTGTCTTTCTCTTAACCTCGTAGCGCTCTTCAGAGGATGTTATTTGCTATGAAAGGGAAAAAATTAGAAAAAATAATCCCCCCTACCCCAACACATTATTAATCAGCAGGGGGCTGTTTAATTGGATCTGCCATCTCCTGCCTCCTGCTGGGAGCTCCAGTGCCTCTAAATGATAGATGAGCAGCGGCTTCTCCAGAGGAGCTCCTGGGTGGATGTGTGGGGTTAAGGAGGAACAAACAACGGGGAGGGAGGGAGGGAGGGATGGACAGACGCCCTTTGCTCAGAGCTGTTGAAGAATGACTTGGTGTTCCCCAGACCCCACTACCGTAGCGATCTACTGCAGGGCTTCCTTGGAAGCTGTGTCCTTTTAAGGCTGCTGTCCTTATATCCCTTGTGCGTCATTTTTTGGTGTCCCTTTCATGAGAGAACCAGTGAAAATTATATACGTCCCATCCCAAGAAAACCTAAATAGGAATCCTGTCTTTTGGGGAGGAACTTTAGTCAGAAATCATGCCCATGCAGTGCCCAACACGTGGGGGCTCCCATCCATAACCTGCGATGGAGCCAGATCTCAAAATCCCATGTAGGCATCTGCATCCCCACTTGGAATCTGTCTGCCTGTGGATCTGCCTGCTGATGTTGCAGTTGTACAGGGAGCTGGATCCCAGCCTCCCTGCAGTCTTTTGGGGTGCCCCTTCCTAAGTGGGACTCCAGACATAGCTTCTTTGGAAGGGAAAGTCCCTTGGCTGCTTTGCCTTCTGGCTCAAGGTGCTTCTGTTTTTCAAAGTGGACCCATGCCCCTAGTAGGGACTTCAGCCCTCTGGGGAGTTAATGCAACCAGTAAAATTGCTGGCAGTGATGCACAGTAGCCTTGTGGTAGCAAACCAGTGTTTGTTAGTCCAGGGGGACGCAGTAGGTAGCCAGGGTCCTTGGGCGGGCAGGACAAACGCTGATCTAGCTGATTCTGCTTGCGAGAGAGAGATTGCAGTGCCAGGCTCTTGCGGTTCATCTCCTTCTGTGACCCCAGAAGAGCATGGCTTTCAGCTAGCTAGCTTGGGCAGCAGTGGCAGTCTGACCAGAGCAGGCCAAGCCCCCGTCAACTGATTTATTTCATTTCCTGACGGGGTTTTGCAGCCGCACGCTGAGTTCTAAGCAGCCACGAGGAAGCAGGTCCCTGAATATGATGAGCAAGCATCAGCGTCTCGCACTACAGTACCAACAGCATAGAGATGTTGCTAAAAGCCAGTCACCGCTGCGACTGGGGGAGTGTGAAGATACTGGAGCTGTCATGTTGGGTCTCCCGTCTCCTGGAGATGGTGGAGAAATCACCTGGTGCTTGGCCCTCGCTTAGTCACTAGTCACTGGGCCACTGGCTGGGGGCTGACCTGGCCAAAGTGTTTCCCCACCTTCTCGGGCAGGTTTTGCAGCGTGCCGTTGATGCGAGAGTGCTGTTCAAGGGCAGCTCAGGGGTTTCTGCAAGGGAAAAGTCTCTTGTTCTGGCTCTTTGGCCCCCAGGTTAGCTGGGGGACCCCAGAATAGAGAAGCAGAGGGTTCAGATGAGTTTCAGCAGCGCAGGGATGGGGAGACGGCTGCTGAAGGGAGTGTTTGGTGGCTGAGTCTTCCTCTGTCTCCTCTCCTCTCCAAGGCATTCCCGTCATACATGCTGATACCACTCAGTTCCCGATAGCAGCCAAACTGACCCAGACAGCTGGCACTCAGCCCTGTCTCGCTCCTCAGAGGAGCCCTTAACTCCTTCAGCCCCAGGAGGCGGCACAAGGAGAAGCAGGTAAACTGAGGCCTGCAGAGTCGCCCTCCATCCTAGCTTGGAGTCTCCTTGTGCTGCAGGACTAGCAAGGACAAAACCTGTCCTTGCTTCAGAGAATTTATGCTCTGCAGTGTCAGTGGCTGGGTGCAGGGAACAGCTTGCAGGGGCTGTGGCTAATTGGATGTAACAGGTGAAACGAATAGATGGAAGGAGATGTGGAAGCAGGGAGCCGGGGTGTCTGGTGCAGAGCAGTTGTTGCAGTCCCCTGCCTTTCATGTGCTTTAGATCTGCCCTTGGTGTGTTGCCCATGATGCTGACTTTGCCCTCCGGTTCCCCGCTCAGTTTTTGGTTTCTGGTCCTCCTCTGCTCTCCTGAGTCTGCTTTGGGGTGCCAGGCATTTTCAGGGGGCTCTAGGCCAGCCTCCCTCCCCACAGCATCTCTCTAGAGGGCTCTCATTTTTTGCCTGGGGTCTGCCTTGCAAAACCCCTTTCGCAGTTGCCCAGGGCTTCTGTCAATGGAGCCTTCTCCCAGCGTGCAGCGGAGAGAGGTTCCCCTTGCGCCTCCTGCTTGCCCCACTGCGCGCTCCTATCTCGAGCCTCCAGAAAAGTCTCCTCCTACCTTCTCCTAATCACCACAGTCCAGTCTGTGCCCTGCCCTGCCAGCAAGCAGCTGCCTTACAGGGGAGGTGGGTAGTGCGGAGGCTGGGAAGACTGTGATAACGCATCTCCCTCGTCTTTCTGCAGTCCTGGCTCGGCCTGCTCGTGCCCTTCGGCTGAAGAGCCGGGCTGTGCAGGATTCCTGCTCTGCGAGGAGGGTGAGACTTTCCCTGTTGCCTTTGGAGGAGGAGGGGAAGAGATGGCAAGAAACAGCTTAGCCAGTGAGCCATTCCCCCCAGTTTTGCCCCGAGCATCCAGCTGCTGCTGGCGCTCTTCTTTGGCTGCGCTGTTAAGTGATCATGATTGCATTTGCACCCAAGTTGCAGTATTGCTGCAACGCGCCCTTGCTGGCACATGCCCAGCTCCCTGCATAAGTCTGGCTGTGTGAAATAAAAGTAGTCTGCAGTACAGGATTAGAGGGCTAATGAATTTATGTGGTCTTGTGTTTCTTGGGGGTGAGGGAGACCCTTCCTTTCAGCCAGCGGGGCATGCTCTCCTCCAGAGCTCAGGCCCTAGGAGGTGGCAGGGAAAGTGGGTGGCCTTGAACCACACCGAATCCTCTCCATGCCAGAGCTTTCCTGCTGCTGTCACAGGTCAGCAGCCTTGAACTGGCAAAGAGGAGAGCCAGCAGGGCAGGGGGACTCCTTCTGCCCCAGGGTTTGCAGGGGATGGAGGACAGGCTGGTGCCAGGCGTTTCGCTGCCCTTGTGGAGTGGACTCTGGCGGCGGGAGGATGCCCTGCTCCAAGGTCCCTTTCCCGTCCTCCCCTGCCACCGCCCCTTCCTTGGCGCTGCCGAGTCTCCCGTCTAGGCAAATTACAGCTGGGGCTGACTGAAATAAAGCCCTTGTCAGCACTTCAGGCTTCCCTGAATAGGATCTGTGTTGCTCCTCTGCTGTCTCAGTGCTCCGCTCTAGGTGACTGAACTAGTAATGGTGTTACAGATGAGGGAAACTGAGGCACAGAAGCCACAGGCGTGCAATCGGTTTCTTAAAAGCTGCCTGTTCTTAGCAAGCACGCGAGAGTGCGTGTGCGTGCGTGCGTGTCCCATGTTACCGCCACTCCCCTCCCCCCCCAGTGATTTAAACAGTGACAGGACTTGCAAACTGCAGCGGGTTTCTTAGTAAATGAACATCGTTAATACTATTTCAGCTTTCGCTGGATACAGACTTCCACCCAAAGCTATAGTCGGCCTCGCTTCCAGTTTCTGTCCCCGGCACTGCAGGGGGAGGTGTTTGTGTAAGGAACAGCTGTTTTTTCCACTGGAAGGATTTATTTTTGAAACAAATGAATGGAAAGATTTTTTTTCTGTTGGTCTTAGGTTTGGGCCAGACAGCTGCAGAGAGAGCAGAGAGCCACCTGGGTGCTATTCCTGACTCGCCGGCACAGCCCTTCTTCTGTGGGGTCTCTCCTCCCATTGTTGGTGGGGCTATTCAGTGCCCCGAGCCCCCTGTGTGGTTAGACCTGTTTCCACCAGCTCGGGCTCTAACTTCATCCTAGCGCTGAGCACGATGAAGCAGCTACAAAATCTAGGCCTGGAGTAAAACCCGGGCCGAGAGCATCCCAGCTGCATCCTGCTAGGAGAGAGGCGGAGGTGGGATCAGACCCCCTGAGCTCCAAGCTTGAGAGCTGGTCCCTCCACCTTGCTGCATCCCAGTGTTTCTCGAGAGGCGGCCCTGCAACACCTTCCCCTGTCCCGGGCGCGCGCGGATCTACTTGCCAGGCTCTCGGACCTTCTTGCTAATGACTATTTTTATTCTGAATTCTTGTTTTGTAGCTCCCGTTGCTGCCGGTATCCAGGGAACCCTCCTCCTCCTCTGGGAGATGCACAGCGGTCGTTGCTAAGGTTGCTTCCACGGTAACATGCACATCCTGTTTACACCTTTATCTGGAGAAGTTGGGCTCGGCTAATCACACCGGCTTCACCTGGGAGGCTGTAGAAGGAAGCAGCCGCTTCCCCCTCCCCAACCCCCCGATACCTCCGCTGTGATCCTCCGAGCTCCACGGGGCTGCGGGGCGAGGCTGCCAAGGACTGCCTGTGTCCCCTGCCGGACGTTCGGGGGAGGGAGGTAAAAACCTAGAAGCCAGCATTTGTTTGGGGTTTTTCTTTTTTGGGGTTTTTTTTTTCCAATTTCCGGGTGCATCTGCTTTGACTCTGGTCGCGTTGGCAAGATGACCAACAACTCTGCAGACCACCATCCTGGCAACTCTGTTGCCGAAGGCAACCATGAAGGGGACTTTGGTTGTTCCGTGGTTGAACTGCGAAACCTCATGGAGCTCCGGAGCTCCGAGGCCGTCGCCAGGATAAACGACACCTACGGGGGAGTGCAGAACATCTGCAAGAGGCTGAAGACCTCGCCAGTAGAAGGTAAGGGGCTGAGAAATGGGAGCAGTATCTCCCAAGCTCCCCTAAGCAGTTCCCTGCTGGCCAGACGAGATGGGGAGCGCTGATCAGACACGGTACCTATGCTCTTGGTACGAGACTCGGGATCAGCAGCTAAAAGTGCCCATCCCAGGTCATTGTCTCACGGTGGTGTTTTGTAACTCAACCCAAGAGCATTGTGCTAGGCTGTTCTCACCTAGCGAGAGATGGCCCCTGGCCAAAGGAGCTTACAGTCCAGCGAGGCTAACAAAATGCTGGAGAGAGAACCTGTATTTTGAAAGGAGAGGAGCAGAAGCAAGAGGTTTAAGGGCCAGGTCTGGAAAGATTTTGGGTACCTACAGACTTTGTATGGATCTGGTCCTGCGTGAACTCCCTGGAGAGTGGTTCAGCTCCCTGAAGGGGGGTTGCAAAGAGGATGGAGTAGTTAGTCCGTTCTCAGTGGTGGCAGATGACAGAGCAAGGAGTGATGGTCTCGAGTTGCAGCAAGGGAAGTTTAGATTAGGTAGTCGGAAAAGCTTTCTCATTAGGAGGGTAGTCAAACGCTGCACAGGCTACCCAGATAGACTGTGGACTCTCCATCCTTGGAGGCTTTTAAAACCAGGAGAGACAAAACCTTGGCTGGGATGATATATTTGGGACTGGCCCTGCTTTGAGCAGGGGGTTGGACTAGATGTGACCTCCTGAGCTCTCTTCCACCTTCATTTTCTATGATTCCGTGACTTGCTTGGCAATAGATCCCAACTCTGCCAGGTCCCAGTCCAGGGTATTGGCCACAAAGCCTCAGGGTCGCACGCTGTCTGCTTTCCCCAGCTCCCTTCTCCCACTCCCACGGAGACAGAGGTGCTACGAGTTGAATAGTTCAGGCAGCGTAAAAGCTGCAAAGGAATTTGTGCTGCCCAAGTGCACCTCTGGGGCTTGTGCTCCAGTGTGTTCAGTAATTTACAGTGTGCACGAGGACTGCATGAGATGCCAATGAAGGAGAGTTTAAAGGTAGTTTAGCACTTAGCAGCCAAGCCTAGTCACTGGGAGGGGGGGCACTGATTCCAGCTGGGTTCTGCACATGTGCTGGGACTAGCTTTGCAAGGACGTTGGTGTGCTGGATGACCGCACATATGGAGATTGTTTAAAAGAGGCAACTCTTAAGTTGGATGGACAGGCATGCAAGTACACACAGAGCCTCTGCACTCCTAATATGGCCTCAGAAGGTCTAAAACTAACCTCTGTGTGGGAAGGCTGTCTCCCCTGACAGCGATGCTAACCAGACCGCTGCTCCGAAACATCCCCAAAGTTAACAGAGTTGCTGATGCTGGCCTGACAGCTTTGGAAAGCGATGCCTTGGGGGTTCCTGCTGATGTAGCATGTCTCACAGGGCAGGCTCGTGCTTCGTGGTGCTGTGCTGTTGCAGTGGTTCAATGCAATGACTTTTTTTTTACTTCCTAGCCACAGAGATTGCAGTGGGACCTGCAACTGAGGCTAGTAGCAGGGTGGGACAGCCACAGTGCATTCAGGGTGGATGGTGGTCCTACATGAGAATAGGGTGGAAGAATCCTCTTTAATACCAGTGAAATGGACTGAGCAAGGATTCCTAGAAGGGAGGAGAAACCCTTGCTAAAGTACCCGTTGGCTGTGGACTGGCTGGATTGGCACGGTGACCCTGGATGGGGTAGGCAGCAGGACTGGCAGCTGTGTTAGCCTGGCGGAGGCTCTGAACGGGCATGGGTTTCTTTCTTTGCTTTGAAAACTTGCCGGCTGTTATTATTAGCGCTCTCATTTTCTGGTGTAAGAGCTGGATTAGCATATTTCACAGCTGTGACTGGGAATGGGAAGGTTGGGGGGGGAGAGGGAAGACAATATAGGGATGTAATTAGAGAAGGGAGGGGGGGTGTCCTGGTGGAAATGCCAAATCCAGATCACAAAGGGACGTGTTTCCCTTGCCAAGCACTGAGCGCACGTGCAGGGGCCTGGGATGGGGGGGTGCACCCCACATGCTGTGCCCTGGCCTGAGTGCTCTTGGCGGGGGACAGCTGCAGAACGACTGCCCTAATCCTCCTCAGCCCTCTCGTCTGCTGACTCTCCCTCCTTTCCCAGGCCCAGACTTCCTCCGTCCCACGCAGCCCTTGGGTTGCTCTCACTTGGGTTTATTTCCAGTGGTCTCTCGCACCACCTGGTGCAGACTTGTGAGTCTGAGGTGATGCTCAATGGGCTGAGGTAGTAGGCCCCATGCCTTTTGGTGAGCTCCCTGCTCTCTGCCCACCCAGACCCTGTCCTTAGTGCCTTGCTAAGCTGAGATTTTTGTTGCCTGCAGTGAAACAGCCTTTTTTCATGCTTGGCGGCCCTGACGTGAGCAGGCCTCTCCATCCAGTTGGGTAGGAAACCACAGGCACCAGCCTGATGTCAACAATTTTGCTCAAGCCAGGGACTTTTGTTGTGTCCCCAAGAGTCGCTTGTTCTCCATGCGTTCCACGAGGGAGCCTGCACAGGGCCCGACTCATCCAGACCACACCCGTGCGGTGACTTACTAGCCTCCATGGTCTGCAAATAGTTTTGCCTGCCAGCCCAGGGTGGATAGGCCAGTGCACCCTGGAAGCATATAGAACGATGCACCGTAGAAAAGAGTATAATCTTTTCACTGAGAACTAGTGAAGCCAACATTTCCACTGATATTGCGGGGGGGGGGGGACACTTTGGTATTTGAGAGCTCAGAATGACATCTCTTCCTTCCAGCTAAAGTCCATAGAAGCTGCAGGTACCGAGTCCCTTCGGAAATCCAACCCAACATCCATCAACTTGGCACCCAGCCACAGGATAAGATGGATTTGGGGTACAAAGAGCCCTCAGCTATGCTAGAGGCGGTTTGAAAAAAGGAACCAGCCTCTGAAATATTTCTTGAGATTACCAGTTAATTTATTCCTTCCCACCCCCACCAAAAGTTCACAGGGCTGCTTGAGGGTCTGAGCTGCAAAACTGTGAGCCTCTAGGGAATTCAGATGGTTCTCCACAGCTCAGGCCCACCCTCAAGTATTCGTGGGACAGGGAGATGATTAAGCACGGATGAGAAGCCAGGTTGAACAGCAGTAAGAAGAGCCGACTGTTTCTAGGATCAGGTCTTCTCTGCAGCTTTTATTCCTCCTGTCTTTCACCCTTTGTGGAAGCCTCTGTGCCTCCGATTTCTGCTGGGATCAAAGGAATGTAACCAGAGAGGCTTTTGTGTGCTCTTTCCTGTCCAGACAGCGAAGCGGCATCTTCTAAGCCCCGTGGTGGGATGGAAGAGGGGAACGTCCCAGGGCTGGAATGACAGGGAGAGCCGTAGGCCAGGACTGAGATGCTTTAGCCAAGCTGTGCTGTGAACCTAGGATTAGCATGGAAACTTTCTCCTGAGTAATGAGAGGAAATTACAGAATCTATTATGCTGATAGAAGTAGTCCTCGGAGACCTTCAGCATTGACGTATAAAATATAGCAGCCCTCCGTGGGCACCTTTTTGTCCTTCTGAATCCCAGCCAAGCAGCTCAGGCTGCCAGGAAACGGACACATCCAGATTCCCTCCTTCCCCACATTGCACCTTCTGCTTTCTTTTTTTATCCCTGCATTGTAACAGAAGGTCTCTGGCTGGGGCAGGGGAGCCTGGGGAGGTTTTGAGGCAGGTGAATGTCCTTGTAGGCTAAAATCGGTCCATAAATTGGAAATGGATACAGCTGTTCTCCACAGAGGTCCCTAGCATGGTCTGTTTTCTCCCTGTGCATCCAGCTGTTTTTTGGCCGCAGTGAGATGCCCCACAAGGATGCTGAACCCACCCCGGTCATTGCTTGGATGCTTCGTCCAGCCCTGGAGTTTCGCTGTTGGCCCTGTGAATGCTGTCGGTGGAAGGTGGCAGTGTCGATGGACATTGTTCACAAGAGAGCTTGTTCTCATCTGTGCTGAGGCCAGCTCATGCATATCCTAGCGTGACTCAGGATGACTCCTTTCCTGATGAGAGCTTGGTTTTATCTCAAGGAGTGGTTGAAGGTCCAGCTCAGCCCCTTCCATTGCTGTCGAGGCCTGGCCAGGACTCGGGCTCTGAGGACAGCATGTCAAGCTATCCATCTTTGCCCAATAACCTATGCCCGGGTCCCTCCCTGATACCACTGCAGCCAAGTTCAGTCCCTTCTCTAGTACAAGGGATGTAGGAGCGAGAACCATTTTGAGTTTCTTCCTTCCTGTCCAGGTTTGGAAATACTGCCTCGTGCTGTGCCCATCTCTGTAAGCTGGCTTTTGTGCCCAGCCCTTCCAGGGCGAACAACCTGGCAGGGGCACAACAGCCCACCAGCCAGTGATGCTCCTGAGAGATGGGGAGACGAGCACGGATCTCATTATCATGGGGTGATGTTGCCTTGCAACAACAGGTAGCTCAGCTCTTCGCCATCTGCAGCAGTTCTCTTGCTGACACCCAGGCCTGTTCGTCACCCTTTTCCCACCCCCAGCAGCTCCTCCTTTGTCCCGTGAGGCTGATGGGTGTGACATTAACCTTCCACACGTTGCTGGGAACACGACCCCTTTGTGGTGGCCAAGAGGCTGAGGGTGGTGGGGAGCTGTGTGTGACAGATGCTGTGCAGCAGGAAGGACTTGTTCAGAGAGTCGCTTTGAAAACCTGTCTCTCTTCCCCATCTCCCCTGAGTGACATATGTCCGCTGGGATTCACCCACTTGTGGTAATGGCTCCAGAGTCACCGTTTTCATCTCTCCCTCTGGCTGTATGTACAGTCCCCAGCACTGCAGGGCCCTTATCTTGGTGGCAGTGTGAAAATGCTGTGGTCAATGATGCCGGCAGGAGGGATGGAGAATAAAGATGCCCCGTGATGCCTGAGGATGCCCAGCTGAGAGGCTGAGCCTGTGACTGGGGACCCTTGGCATAGGGCTGGTTGCGCTGGCTGGGCACCTCCTCCCAGTTATGTCGGGGCCCACTCTACCCTTGGCTTCTCCGGATTAGGCCACTGCTCTGCCTACCAAAGTGCATGCCAGGGGAGCAGTGGAGGCTGAGGGGAGGAGAGAAGTCTTTATGAGGGGTTGAGGGAAGCCATGGCAAGGACATGGGGAGGGATGAAGAACCAGCCTCTGGTACCAACCTGCTGCTGTGAGGCACTTCGCTCACCCAGCCAGGATCAGTGCTGTGCGGGGCTGGAGGGGCGTAGCTCAGCTCCTCCTTTCTGCTAGCAGAAGTCATCTTGTTTTTATTCTCTAGCTTTCCAAGGCCTCCAGCTCCTTTTCCCCACCAGGAGAAGTGACCTCCCCTGCCTGTGGTGGACCCGTGTTTGAGGGTGGTACAGCCTCGGAGGAGGTACTTGCCGTTTGCCGAGTGCCTGCAGCGGCAGGCTCTTCATTTTGGGGCTTCTCTCTATAGCATCCTCCCCTTTGAACCTTGTGTTTGTTCTCTTCCAACCGTAACGGGCCCACGTCCAGGGATTTGGCAGGGGTTAGGAGAGCCTCCGAGGAGTTAAATGCTTTTCCGCTGTGTTCAGTTCTCGAGGCCCCAGCTGAGACTGGGGCTCTCTTGTGCTCGGTGCTGTACATGGAGATGGACAGATCAGTAGGAATGGATGCCTGTCTCCTTTAGGGGCCCCTAAAAAATATCTTGTCCTGGTTTCCCAGAGCTTGCTGACCTGCTCTGGGGGTGCCCAACTCCAGTCGCTCTTGTGGGGTCGGTGGTCTAAGTTTTGCTCCGCTTTGCCCCGGCGCAGCAGTGAGCTGGCTTCATTCTAGTCTCCGGCATGGGCAGAGGGCCCTGGGGGCAGCCCTGCTCCGTGCCTGGCAGGGCACAGGCCGGTGCCACGAGAGGAGAGTAGCTGCAATGAACCAAGTACGAGGGGAGACAGGGGCAGTGAGAGAAGAGCTGGTGCGTGAGGCCATGTATTGCCGTGAGGCCGACGTGGCAGTGCCTCGATTGTCCCGTTCGGCACAGTGGGTGTGCAGCCTGGCCCAGAGAAGTGACCCTATCTGCTCTTAGTCTGCCTGTGTAGGCATTGGCTGTCCCCAGTGCCCCCTGCTAGGAGCTGAAGGACGATTTACACATGCTTTGAGCAGGGCATCTTGCGCTGCGTGGCACAGACTGGGTATTTGGGGGAACATGAGGGGGCTCTGAGGGCTCACAGCCTCCCGGCAGCACGTGGTTGAGCGTGTGAAGAGGCCGCGGGTCTCGTCTGGCTGCCCTCCCTCCCTCCCCGCAGCCAGCCGGTGCATGTGCTCATCCTCTCCGCCCGCACCCTAGGCCCTGACCCAGCCGTGAGTCAAACCCCATTAGTTTTTTCCCATCCTGCAGGAGACTCGGGCAGGGACCACTCCCAGCCGGGCTGCCAGGGAACATCCCTGCAGGGAGACCCCGGGATGACTTCACTCAGCTGGCTTTCCTTTCCCC